>NW_021145388.1:70252-89533 GCF_002837175.3 Physeter macrocephalus | reverse complement strand
GGAGAGGCCACGGCAGGGAGAGGCCCGCCCACCGAAAAAAGAAAAAAAAAAAAAAAAAAAAAAAAAAGTGGTGGGGATATGTCAAAAGGACACAGATGTCAGCTTGAAGGGGATCCTACTGGCCAAATGTAGGATCATTCAAGCAACAAAACAAATAATGACAGTAATGGGTTACAGCCAACTGGATGAAACAGGAATCTCTGCATCCAATGGGACAGAAAGCACAGCTCTTCCACACAGTAGAATGCCAAACTACTAAAAACAAGCAGGCAACGATGGAGTCATAAAATCGCCATTTAGCAGCCACCAGAGTGCTGGCTGGTTCAGGTGGGAATTGTTAATGGAAGCTAAGGCTGATGTATGGGGGTTTGAGAAGTACCGGGTTACTGACACAATCCCGGAATATCTCCCCACAAAACTGATACAATCGCTTCCAACGGGGTGAATGCCGACTTTACGGTGGGGAGGCATGGCAGAGCCCCAGACGACTGGGGAGCAAACGGGATGTCCCCACCCTGTGGTCGCGGGACGTTCCGGGCCAGCGAAGAGCTCAGCGGCACTTCCGGGGCAGTTCTGACAAGAACGCAGGGCCCCCCAGGCTGGTCACGGGCACCGTCAGAGGGCTCCACGCTCAGGGTCTCCCGGGACAAGGAAGACAAAGCAGGACTGGGGACCTCTCCAGACTGGGGGAGGTCAAAGGGCTGGCAATTCTTGTGCGTGCTCCTGATGGAGTCCTGGGTCAGAGGGGAAAAGGAGCTTGTTGGGACAACTGAGTGAGGTCTGTGGGTTGGACAGTAATGGGTCAAAGTCCTCGTCTGGGGCTCTGAATGGTGGTTAAACAGCAGAGTGTTCCCGTTTTGGAGAAATACACGTTGTAGTATTTAGGGGTCATATAGCATCATACCTGTAGTTTGCTTTCAAATGTTTCAGAAAAGGGGAGGGGAGAGAGAGAGGGAGAGAAGGCGGCGGGGCGGGGGGGAGTGAGAAAGAGAGAGCGACAGAGGAGTAGAGAGAGGTGGGGAAGGAGGGAGGAAAGGCGCTGGAGCTAATGCAGCGAAACGTCACCAGCTGAGGAACCTGGATGTTGCAGGGGATAAAGGTACCCACAACTTTTCAGTAAGTTTGAAATCATTAAAAAAGTAAACTGAAAATAAATTTGTTCCAAAAAAAGCATTAGAGGAGAAAGGAAACCAGCAGTCTCTGCTGGAGACGTAAAGCTGTGTCCTGACCTCGCGTCTGAATGGCTGACTCACAAGAAGCATGAACAGGCTGCAGGGAGCGAGCCGACTGCTGGCCTTGGCCACCCGGCCTGGGAAGGTGCCGCGGAGAGAACCAGAGCCCCGAGAGGGGAGGTCAGCAGAGGTGGCAGGCGGGGCGGGCTCACCCAGATGTGCTGCAGGTCCTTGCTGTTGACGGGGTAGACGATGCAGTTGGTGCCAATGAGCTTCACGGCGCAGTCGATGTTCACGTCGATCACCGTGCCACACTGGCTGTCCTGCGGGGGAGAAGGCATCCAGGTCCTGGCAGGCGCCCCGAGGGGCCACCCGGCAGACTCGGCCAGGACCTGCCCCAGGCCACCCCCGCTCCCAACCCTGCCCCACCGAGTGGGACGCGGGACTCACAGTGGAGCGCATGTGCCGGACCACATCCCGGGGCACCACGGAGCGGTCCTCTAGTTTCAACTGGAACAGAGAGCACAGGTGTCAGAGCACGGCCCCCAAAATCACTACAGGATACAGTCTTCTCCCTACCTCTTAGTGAAGCGTAGCATACGTATGGCTAAGCGCACAAACCCTAAGCCCAGAGCTCGGCTTTGCCAAATCCCACGCGCCCCCTCCAACAGCACCCAGATCAGGAGACAGCACGCCAGGTGCGACTTCCCACACCAAAGGCAAACACCATGCTCACCAGCGGTAACTCTGATCACGCTGAAAAGTGTGGCTAAATGACAGATCACGTAAGGCCTCATTTAAATTAAAGATTTAACGGCCCGTTTTGCAGAGAGCAAAATCGTTTGCCGTGAGCGGAATCCTTTGTCCAGCTTCTGCCTGCCCTGCACCCCTGCTGCCGAGTGCTGAGGAGGGTGGGCTGGTAGAGGAGCGTGACACTGGGCCAAGGGTCACCCTGAAGCCGCTATCAGCCTCACCACCTTCTAATCTGGGCCATCCTGCCCGGCCGGTCACAGCCTGCTCCTTATCTACTGCCCCGCAGAGGACTGGGAGCTGCTGAGTAACCAACTCTCAGGACGCTGGCTTCTGGAGCCTGGCCAACTGCACAGCAAGCACTGACCCATCCCTCCACGACAAACCCCCTCCCCCTGCCGGGCACCGGATGCCCCACAACAGCCCAGGCGGGAGACACTTCTCCACCGGGCCAGTGCATCTTCCTTGCTGGTTCCCCAAACCTGGGGCCGCTCCTCTGTGGTTCTTCACTGAGTCCTGGGAACCGGTGCATCTCTGTGACTGCCCACCTCCCTGGCTCAGGCACCTCCAAGACCCCAAACTAGGGGGATGGAAGAGCTGTTCACTCAAACACCCAACCGAACACTCAAGATCATTCCACCGCAGAACATGGGGCCTGGAACGGTGACCTCATGAGAGAAGAACTGAGAAGGGAGACACGCGCTTAAGGGCACCGAAATCCTGGCAACGACTAAAGCAAACCCTGCTATTAGTGGGATGTGACTTTAAAAAAAAGTAAAGGGGAAGCAATGGGCCCGCCATCAACAGGTGACAGAGATGCTCCTACAGGGACACAAGCCCGTGTTCCAGAAGAGAGGAAGCCCCGGTGTTACCGGACACTCACCTTCGCTGGCGCTGCAGCCTTGCAAAGCAGCCTCGCGAAGCGCTCGTGTAAACGGTGGGGTGAGTGGCTCAGAGGATTAACGAGGCAGTGAAAGTGCAGACGGCCACCAGGCGCCTGGCCCACAGTAAGGGCTCAGCCAACGCTAAGCGCTGTGATCACTCCGCCTGCCTCCGCTGCCCCCTAGGCGCAGGCTGCAGACCCTGAGCTCGGGATCCAAGGTCCCAGGAGGCTGCAAGGGGCCACGTGGAACTCTGCTAAGGGTGTGCTGGGGTGACACTGCCATTTTCTAATTCAAAGAACCTCCCATCCTGTAACCCTCTGGGCCCAAATCCCTGGGTGGGACATGGTATTTTCAGTGCTGTCCCACCCTATCTCAAACCTCTGCTCCCATTTTAGACTTCAAAAAGCCACAACTGCAGGTCTTTCCAAGTTGCCAAAGAAACCACAAGTTGTAGGGAGGGGAAATCCACTGGGAGAGGGACAGTGCTGCATGGGGCGGGAGGTGACGCCATGCCTGGAGCAGCTGCGGCTGCCTTGTGGGCTCAGGGACCCTGAGGAGAGGCTCAACCTCGGCATCTGTGTCAGCCCCGAGAGCGCTGCCAGGAAAGGAAGGGTGTGGCCCAAGCGCAGACCCTAAATCAGCGCGGTCTTTGATGGGACACGGCCCAGCCTCGCTGCCCCCGAGGGGGTATGGGAAACTGAGGCTCCTGCTCTGAGGCCGAAGCAGGAAAAACACAGCCAGTGAAAGCTGGCATCACGGCAAGGACAGGGGTGGGTTTTCTCCTTCCTCCCTCTGTAGAACCTCTGCGAGGCTGTGGGGCAGGCAGGCCCCCGAGTTCCCAGGAGGGGGCCTGGTGAGCCAGCGTATCCCCGGATGTGGCTCTCCTGACCTGCGCTTGGCCTCTTGCCCGAGTCTGACTCCCTTCCACCGTGAAGCTGGGTCTCCAGGCTCTTCTGATCTTGCATGACAACAACAATGACAGTGTATAGCGGAGCGACAGGGAGGACAGAGGGGTGCAGGGGCCGCTATTCTGGCTACATTTCTTTTTTTCCTTTTAATTAATTAATTTATTTATTTTGGCGGCGTTGGGTCTTCGTTGCTGCACGCGGGTTTTCTCTAGTTGCGGCGAGTGGGAGCTACTCTTCATTGCGGTGCGCAGGCTTCTCATTGCGGTGGCTTCTCTTGTTGCGGAGCACGGGGTCTAGGCGCGCGGGCTTCAGTAGTTCTGGCACGTGCAGGAGGGGGCCTGGTGAGCCAGCGTATCCCCGGATGTGGCTCTCCTGACCTGCGCTTGGCCTCTTGCCCGAGTCTGACTCCCTTCCACCGTGAAGCTGGGTCTCCAGGCTCTTCTGATCTTGCATGACAACAACAATGACAGTGTATAGCGGAGCGACAGGGAGGACAGAGGGGTGCAGGGGCCGCTATTCTGGCTACATTTCTTTTTTTCCTTTTAATTAATTAATTTATTTATTTTGGCGGCGTTGGGTCTTCGTTGCTGCACGCGGGTTTTCTCTAGTTGCGGCGAGTGGGAGCTACTCTTCATTGCGGTGCGCAGGCTTCTCATTGCGGTGGCTTCTCTTGTTGCGGAGCACGGGGTCTAGGCGCGCGGGCTTCAGTAGTTCTGGCACGTGGGCTCAGCAGTTGTGGCTCGTGGGCTCTAGAGCGCAGGCTCAGTAGTTGTGGCGCACGGGCTTAGCTGCTCCGCGGCATGTGGGATCGTCCCAGACAGGGATAGAACCCGTGTCCCCTGCATTGGCAGGCGGATTCTTAACCGCTGCACCAGCAGGGAGGACCCTCTGGCTACATTTCCTTTCCTTGGGAATTCCAGAAAATGCGAACAGGACGCCTGGGGGAGTGAGGGTGACTTGCAAGCCTCTCCATGCTCCTTCACAAGTTCCCCTCCCAGGTGCCCGTGTCCCAGCACACTGGGCACTGCTCCTTCCACATCTGCCAGCCGCTCCAGCCGGGCATCTCCCACGGAACAGCGCTCACCCACATCCTCCTCGCCTCTCCCTGTTCCGGGCACGTGCTCCCTGCACCTCGAAGGCTTTCAGAACCCCTGCTCTGGAAGGAACCTCTGCTCCGGAAGCCTCTCCTCACAGCGACAGCACAGCTGGTGTGTATTACACTCCATGCAGTTTTCTAGTACTTCACGTGTTTTAACCTGAGAAATCCTCCAGAACGCCACGAAACAAGCATACTGTCATTGTCTTTACAGATAAGTAAACTGAGACAAAGAGAAAATAAGTCATGTGTTCATGGTCACACAGCTCCTAAGTGGTGCCGCTGGGACTTCAACTCAGGCAGTCTAGCTCGAGTCCATTCGCTGAACCAGAGAAAAAGCTCCTCCCTCCCCAGAGCAGTAGAGATAGGGACAGAGTAAAACACATTTCTGGCAGGTCCACACCCTCTGAAAGACAGTTATTCTTCTCCTGGTTATAAAAGCAACAACTGCTCTATTCACTTCTGGGGCACATGGCAGGCGGCTGTGGTGGCCTCTACCTGCGACGTCATCAGGGCCCTGAGCACCCGCCGAGGCCGCCAGGTGGGAGACACCACGGGGTCTCAGCAGTTTGCCCTCCTCTGCTCCTATCACCCTTGAGAGATCAAGCACCCAGATCACAGGCACCAGACACTGGAGGCTAACACCAGAGGGCGCCGAGCCTGCTCTAGGAAAACGCCAGATTGTAAAGTGAAACTAAGCCATGAAACAGAGCCACGTTTTTTGTTAGGCGTACCCTGGATGCAGTTTTAAAAAAATTGTTACCAGCGTGGGATCTGAGGTGGAAGGTGGATAGATTTTAACTGTCTTTACTGGTTCTAGAATTCTGAACAACCTCTGAGGTGGTGAACTATTGTTTAACGTTTCTTGAGGGAGAGCTGTAGCTATCAGAGGTTTCTGAATAACAAAAAAAAAAAGCAAGGCAAGAAAGGTAACACACCAAAACGTTAAAGTGTCTGAGTGAAGAGGGGCTACAGGTGGTTTTAAAAACGAACATGCGGGGCTTCCCTGGTGGCGCAGTGGTTGCGCGTCCGCCTGCCGATGCAGGGGAACCGGGTTCGCGCCCCGGTCTGGGAGGACCCCACATGTCGCGCAGCGGCTGGGCCCGTGAGCCATGGCCCCTGAGCCTGCGCGTCCGGAGCCTGTGCTCCGCAACGGGAGAGGCCACGGCAGAGGGAGGCCCGCATACCACAAAAACAAAACAAACAAACAAACAAAAAAAAAACGAACATGCATTACCTTGGAGACTTATAAATTTTTTTTAAATTGACATATAGTTGATTTACAATATTGTGCTAGTTTCAAGAGTATAGCACAGCGATTTGTTTTTGTGGGTTCTTTGCAGATTATATTCCAGTACAGGTGATTACAAGAGATTGGGTATAACTCCCTGTGCTTGGACACTTTTGTGACAGGTCTGAGGGACGTGCCTGGTGGAATCCGAGAACCCACATCCTTTGCTTCCACTGCCTCCTCTGGAAACAGGAGTAGCAAACAACACACCTGCCCCGCATGGCGAGGATTCCTGCACCTGCTCTGGAGGAAGAGAGCCAGGCTTCAGGGAGGACAGGCACTGGTGAGGTAAGTCCCGCTCTGACTCAGCCTCCAATCTAGCGCAGCAGAGAAACAGACAGACAGACAGACAGGCACGCACGTGCGCGCGCGCGCGCACACATACACACGTCAGATGGTGCTGTGTGCCATACAGAAAACCAAGGCACTACCCAGGGCGTGTGGGGGAGAGGCTGGAAACGGGAGGGGAGAAAGAGCAAGTTATTTATTTTAAGAGGGTGATCAGGCCACTCCAAGGTGACATGTGACCAAAGATCTGAGCGTATTAAAGGAGTGAGCTTTCCAAGCAAACAGAAGAGCTGCCCTGACGACCCTGGTGGAGCGTGCCTGGATGTTCGACGACCATCGGAGGCCAGCAGGGCTGCGAGAGCGCAACAAGGAGCAGGAGGCGAGGCCAGGTGTCTCGGGCCTTAGAGAAAGCACCAGGGAAGGACCTGAGGGTCCATCCTGAGTGAGACAGGAGCTCTTGCAGGTCTCTGAGCAGGGGGTCACGTTAAAAGAATCATCTGGCTGTTGGGCAGGGTAGGGTGACCAGGCAGCCCAGTGGTTCTCAACTGGGGGCAACTGTGCCCCCCAGAGGACATCTGTAACGTCTGGAGACACGTCTGGCTGTCACAGCTGGGGGGAGGGGCCCCTGGCGGTTAGAGGCCAGGGATGCTGCTAAACATCCAACAATGCTCAGGACGGGCCCCACGGCAGAGCGAGCCGGCCCAAAGCAGCAGCAGCGCTGAGGCTGAGGAGCCCCGACGCTGTTCCCAGGAGAGTCTGGTGGCGCTGAGGCCAGAGGCGGGAGGAAGGATCACCCTCCACATCCTTTCTGAAGTTTGAGCTACTGAGGTGCTCCCAGTCAGAAAGCAATTCAGTGGCAAAGGGAGGAGTGGGGACATCGCCGGGGGAAGGCGACATGGCAGGGGGGCTGAGCACTTCCGTCCCACCCGTGTTTGAGCGCCAAGGAGCTCTGCCCTGGCCAGGGGGCCCACTCTCTGCCCCCTGCCCCCCGGGCTGCCCGAGGCGCACACGGCTTCCCTGAGCGGCAGCTCTGATGCCTAGCACTGACGGCACAGCAGGAACGACGAGCTGGTCCCGCAGCTCCCGGTCTAGACCCTCATTCCCAAGACTGCTCTCGACTGAACCTAATTCACCATATAAAAACGTTCCAAGGATAGAAAAAGGCAAACTGAGGCTGATCAACTGGTTGAAAATACAAGGAAGCTGAAACAAGAAGTTACTTTAAAGTGGATGTGAACGTCACATCCTGTAGGACTGGGTGGCCCTAAGGGCTGGCCTGCTCAGTGGGGGCTGAGCACCCACCTTAGGAAAAAGAGCAGGCTTCATGCCTGGTCACTAACATCAGTATCCACTAACAGGCCTCCCCGTGTGAGAGGGGAAGACGCAGGAAGTCCAACAACGGGCAACGGAGGGCCATTAAAGGGGCCGGAGCATCTGCGTCAAGGCTGGAAGCCTCCCGCCCACCATCTCCTCTCAAGCTCCGGCAAGGCCAAAACACAGGGGAGGAGAGGCGGGCGGGGGTGAGCGACATGAGCTGTATCAGATCCTCAACTGACAACGGGAGCACCAGCACCCACAGCCTCGGGTCACAAGGACGGGCTGTCTGCCAGTCCCACACCGTGGCCCTGGCAAGTGAGTGGGCGATGGGGGACGGCTTGCTGTGGGCCCCCGGTTTGGGCTGTGTTCAGTGGCCTGAGCCAGGCCCTTCCTGGGGAGGGAGAGGAGAGAGGAGTGGCAGGGCCAGCAGACACACGGGAGATGAGGCTGTTTACCTAGGCCAGGACTCAAAGAACAGATTCCTGAAAGGAATATAATGAGGTGAGACCAGTGCTGGAAATTTCTAAAGGCTTGCTACTTCCCAAGGGGTAAAAAGAATCTGAGAAACACCATCCCTCCCACCTCTCATACAGCTAGAGCTGGGACAGTGGTCAATGGGGGGGTGCGGTGGGGAGACTTCAGGGCCTCCTCACCAGCCCCTCTCACTCCCTCAGCCGAGGTCGCACATGCTGAAGAAGGCCCCAGTCCCGCTGCTCCTGGGTCTACTTGGCTGCAAGCACCCCAGCTCACTGCGGTGGCCACCCAGCTGCACTCCAAGCCGAGTCGGAATGGGGGACATGCTAGTCAATGGCTGAGAAGCCCACCCCCAGCTCAGTCTAGGGGGTGAGAATAGAGGAAGCCATTCAATAGGAACTTTGCTAATCCTAGGACTGAGGTCATCGAAATTTTTTTTAGTGCTTCCTACAGATTCAAGGCTAGAGAAGAATACAAATGTAAAATAAGGAATGCACACAGTCTTTAAGGAATTTAGAAGGATCTGGCATAGAGATGGGTGGGGAAAGGGGAAGGGCAGGCCCAGGGATATTAACTCCCTCCCTTCAACGCAAATACAATTTGGAGGCCAGAGAAGCTAAGATGCCAGATTGGGAAGTTTACCCCACAGTGCCGAGTTCTGAAAAAGCCTTGGAAATCCTAGAATGCAATGCTCCCTAGAGCGGTGTTTTTCCTTCTTTCTTTTTTTTTTTTCTTTTTGCCGTGCCAGTCGGCCAGAGGGATCCCAGTTCCCCAACCAGGGATTGAACCCAGGCCCTCAGCAGTGAAAGTGCAGAGTCCTAGCCACTGGACCATCACGGAATTCCCAAGCAGTGTTTTTCAGACTGAGGGCTGTGACCCATTAGTGGGTTATGAGATCAATTTTAGTGGGTCATGGCCAACACTGGGTGTATCACATACAGGAAGGCTAGGTACTGTTTTTTTGTTTTTTTAATTTATTTTATTTTTGGCTGCATTGGGTCTTCGCTGTTGGGTCTTCGTTGCTGCACGCGGGTTTTCTCCCGTTGCGGCAGGCTACTCTTCGTTGCGGCGCGTGGGCTTCTTACTGCGGTGGCTTCTCTTGTTGCAGAACTCGGGCCCTAGGCGCGCAGGCTTCAGTAGTTGTGGCACGTGGGCTTCAGTAGCTGTGGCTCGCGGGCTCTAGAGCGCAGGCTCAGAAGTTGTGGCGCACAGGCTTAGTGGCTCCGCGGCATGTGGGATCTTCCCGGACCAGGGCTCGAACCCGTGTCCCCTGCATTGGCAGGCGGGTTCCCAACCACTGCGCCAGCAGTGAAGCCCCGAGGTACTGTTCTGAGAACACTTTTCCAGGTGCATATATAACATACATGTGTCCTGGGTCACGATGTATATACTATGTTCTATGGTGGGTCACTTTCAAGAAGTTTGAGAGCCCCACCCTGCCTATCTGCTCTGCTGGCTTCCTCTGGCTAGGGTTTCAGCCAGTTACAAGCGGAGCGAGACACCTCTTCTCGTCAGAAGCTGGTCTAGAGCCCAAAACAAGCAAACAATCAAAAACCCTAGGATCTAAACGTTCACACACAGATACTGTGGGAGTGGGGCCTTTTAACTCTTTCTGACATTACTTAGAATGGCAGTAAGTTGGCCTTCAGAAGAGTGAAACTGCGAGTGGCAGGAAACGGTACTGACTGTGGGTTGGAGCTGGGCTCCTCTTCCAGCTTCCAGTTCTGAATGGATTGGGGGATATGACTGGCCAGTGAGTCTAGCAAATGCCAGTGTAATGACTTTCTCAGAGCAGTTGACCATCATGTGACTGAGTCCCTAAAAATCCAGCCACCAGCAAGCTGCCCACCTGAGGATCGAAGGTTTTACCAGCAAACACAAATGGCCAGAGGGCCTCACATGCCAGGGGGAGGAGGAGAGCTGGAAATGGCTGGGCAGTGGAAGAAAAGACAAACGCTGGTGCCCCTAACTGGAAAATTCTGTCAATCACGTGCTACAGGAACCATTCAACAGAAGCTCTGCTAAAACCAAAGACTGGGGTCAATCAATTCAATAGTTTTTTAGTGTTCTCTATAGATTCAGAATGAGACAAGAATACAAACACATAGGTACGTGTCCTGGCTTTACAGAACTTACATTTAGATGGAGGAGACAAAATGAAAATACCTGAGAACATTTATACAAGTAAATACACTGCCGAGCTGGGTAGAGAGACAAAGATTCCTGTTTCCAAATGGCAGGTGGGGGAAGGCGGGAAGGGCCAGGCTGCAAAGGAAATGTGCATCAGAGATGCAGGCAAGGGATGCCACCCCGCGACCCCTGCAGATGAAAACTGGCCAGGCCTCTATACTCTCGACCCCCAGGGGTAGCCCTGTCCCCAGGGACCCCTCTCTCTGATGGCACACCACAGTCCTGAAGCCTGTAATCATGGCCGGCAATGCAGCATGATTGCATCACTGCTTGGAAACTGCAGCTGCGGCTTGCCAGCTTGCTGAAATGGTCCAGAGGCACAGCCTGCCCAAGGGGACAGAGAACGGGGACTGAGTCCAACTGCCTGCTCAGTGAGGTGGAAGGACCGGGGAGCTGTGCCTGGCACCAGGCCAGCTGGAGCCCAGGCAGCAGAGCTGGGTCTCTGCAGATGCTGCAGTGTTTGGGGTGCAGCATATGCGTTCCAGTGGCAAGAGCTGGCATGGAGAAAGAACCCAGCACTACACCCAGTGTCTTGGCCCCGGGCTTATCAACCTGGCTCTAAAAAGGACAAAACAGCCCAGGACTCCCGGATTAGAAAGGAGGGTACAGACAGGCAGCTTTAGACTGAGAAGGCCTCCCTCCTCAAGAGGTATGACTAAAAGGTAGAAAAGTAAACAGCATGACTTCCTGTCTGTTCTCATGGCCGGGCTGCTGGGCATCCATCCCCGGGAGTAAGCAGAGAGCAAGTCCACAGTCCAGGTGCAGACAGAGCCCAACACTGCCTTAAAGACCCCCACCCTAACCCCCACGTGTCTGATGTCAGGTGACTTCACAGAACGATGACCCAGGCTGGTAATCCCATGAACAGACCTTTATGGAGTCCGTGCTGTGCAGGGAAAAGCCCCACGTGGAGGTACTGCTGTGGTAGCTCTCATTCCACAGAGGAGGCTGGAGGCTCAGAGAGGTAAGTGACCTGCCCCAGGCCACCTGGCGCCAGGATTCCAGAGCCCTGGATCTGCTAGTGTCCGTCCTCATTTGGCGTGCGTGGCCCTCTGCACGGCCCTTTCTACCCCTGGGGCATGGTCCTGGATCTCGCTGAAAATGCAGACTCCCAGGCCCCAGCCCAGCTGCCTTAGAATCCACAGGTTAACAAGGTCTCCAGGTGACCCACGTGCACATCACCTGTCCTCACGTAACAGTGGCTCTTAACAGAGGGGCATCAAGATGGAAGGAGGGCCCCACCCCAGGCTCACTGCCCAGTCCCCAGGATGGTAATCTGAAAACAGGCATTCTGAAAAAGTTCCTGAAGTGATTTTGATACATATCTCCAAATCCTGGTTATTCTGACTGGCATTTTAAAGGCAGTAAGGGAGGAGGAGAAATAGCTAAAAGGGACTATATGTGAGTCCAGTGGGGCAGGTCAAGCCCACTCTCAACTATAAGGGACCCCATGAGGAAGAAACAAAGCCTCCCTGAACCCGCACCAACCTCTGCTTGTTTCTCAAACACCTGTGGTTACTATTTCAAGGCATGAAATGGATACCCATCCTAGGGTACAGGGTATCTCTCAGGCACCAACTGGCCTGGCAACTCTGGCACAGACCAAATGGCTCCTGGGGGCCGCTATTACCTCTTGCTTTGACCGTTAAGTCCTAAAAACCTGACTGACCATGAGAAAGCAGAATCCCTGAGGCTGGGAGGAAGCATCCCTCCAGCCCTGGAGGCCCAGTGAGACGAGGCTGCGGCTGGCCATACGGACCAAGAGCCAGGTCCTGCAGAGGCCACGGTGTTGCCACTCCCCGGCTGCATGCGCTAAGTCCTGTCACCTCCCTGGGCATCACCTGGCACGGGCAGCCCTGGGCTGGACAAGCTCTGGGCCCCTCCAGCTCCAGAGCTCATCGCCTGCAACGTCTCCAGAAGCCCTGGAGTCTACCTGCCCAGCACCTGTCCCTGCTGAGGGGCCACGTGGGTATTCCATTGGCAAAGTGAATCCCCACAGACCCCCAAGGGAGGTGGCTGAAAGGAAAAGATGGCGCTGGTGCACACGGCCTGAGAAGGCCCCGGGACAGGAGCACCAGGGCAAAGCCTGGACCAGGCCCCTGACAGTTTCTCTCCCCAAGAACTTAGAGCTCAGCTGGAGAGAACAAATACACAAAATAACGTCTACAAAGACAGAAACAAGATGCAAAAATTAACGTACAGGGCTTCCCTGGTGGTGCAGTGGTTAAGAATCCGCCTGCCAATGCAAGGGACACGGGTTCGAGCCCTGGTCTGGAAAGATCCCACATGCCGCAGAGCAGCTAAGCCCGCGTGCCACAACTACTGAAGCCTGCGCACCTAGAGCCCGTGCTCTGCAACAAGAGAAGCCACCGCAATGAGAAGCCTGCGCACCGCAATGAAGAGTAGGCCCTGCACGCCGCAACCAGAGAAAGCCCGCGCACAGCAACGAAGACCCAATGCAGCCAAAAATAAAAACAAATAAATAAATAAATGTATTTTTAAAAAAATTAACGCACAGGTGCCTCTTGAGTTAGATGCCATTACTAAAAAGTCTTTTACAAATTGAAAGGATTTTAGAATCGGGGAGCTATTTCAAGAAAACCCACAGGAAATCTTATAGTATGCAAATTACCACCTTCTTGTTTACATGGTCAAAATTCTCCTCCCCTCTCAATGACAGCAGACACAGCCACCTCAGTGATGAGCAGATACAGCCAAGAGAGAACCAGAGCGAGTGGGAGAGGGTGTGCTCAGCTGGATGGCAGGGTGCCGCTAAGGTGCCTGCCTGGAGGAGGTGGCACCGCAGGGGCCAGGGGGCCAGCAGGAGGTGCTCTCAGGCCCGGGTGAGCGCGGAGGGAGGGAAGGGTAAGGAGTGTCCGAGCGCCTCACAGACCTCGTCCGGTCCTCACAGCCCCCTCAGGAGGAAGGTCCTGGAAACGATGTGCCGGGGGTGGGCACAGGGCTGGCACGCACCAAGTGAGCCTCTCCCCAGTCCGCCTCCTGGCACCAGGCCAGCCCCGCTGCCCCACGGCGCCCCTGAGCCGTCTGGGGAGAGGGGTTGACCAGTGAACAGACACCAGCATGCAAGACCCTGGCCTGATTCTCTTTTCTGTACGATTAAGCATGAAACTTCATTCCTTCCTTCCTTCCTCCGGGCTCCTCTAGGTCCGACGTAGAAGGACTTCTCAGCCAGAATTCATATTATCACAAATCTGAAGGAGGACACACTTCCTGAAAGTGAGAGATCAAAATGTATTTGAACTATTGGACGCCCACCTCTAGACACCAAGCCCTAAAATCAGCAACTGCAAGGTAGCGTTTTGGCCGACACACACCACTATGTTTGGTCTTGAAGGGCAACTGATGGAAACCACCCGATGGCCCCATAAAAACAGAGTGGAGAAGTCTAGATATGAAACTCATCAGTGTTGAAACAGCAAAAGATTATGAAGAAAAACGGAGGCAGCCTCGACAGGCCCCTTGGGAGGAGGACTAGGTTTTAAGGCAACTAACAGAACCCTCAGAACTCTTTCAAAAATACACATTCCTGATTTTTTTTTTTTAACCCCAAACCTACTGAACGAATCTCTGGGTGAAGCCAGGAATCTATTTCTTAACATTCGCTGGGCGAGTCAGATAACCAGCCTGGTTAAAATAGCTCTACTTCAACCAGTATGCTTCCTTTTCTTCTAAAACAAAACAGGACTACTAGGGACATTTGTGGGGTTTTTGGGGGGTTTTTTTGTTTTAATTTTATTTATTCATTTTTGGCTGTGTTTGGTCTTCATTGCTGCATGAGGGCTTTCTCTAGTTGCGGAGAGCGGGGGCTGCTCTTCGTTGCGGTGCGCGGGCTTCTCGTTGCGTGGCTTCTCTTGTTGCGGAGCACGGGCTCTAGGTGCACAGGCTTCAGTAGTTGTGGCATGCGGGCTCTAGAGTGCAGGCTCAGTAGTTGTGGCACACGGGCTTAGTTACTCCACGGCATGTGGGATCTTCCCGGACCCGGGCTCAAACCCGTGTCCCCTGCATTGGCAGGCGGATTCTTAACCACTGTGCCACAAGGGAAGCCCCGGGACATTTGTTTTTAATTTTTTAAAAATTTAAAGATAAAAATCTGGGGATCAAGATGCAAAAGCAAGGTGGATTAAAATAATTAACAAAGTGAGGTTCAGCTCATACCCGGCCCTCAGTATCCCTGACACACTCCTCCTGCGGTTCAGCCCTTGAACAGACACACAGGCCCCAGGTCCTCTAAACGATGTGGCCCCAACTCTGACCTCTGCTCAGGTGGTCCAGACCCTGGTCTAGGTCAGCTTCCAGACAGACACCAAGAACAAAGCTCCAGACGCTGCTGACCAAGAGCCCTGTGACCTGACCCAGGCCAGCTGCTGCCTAGGTGGCAAAGAGCAGAACCTGCCAGTACACATCTCTGGACACTTGGGGGACGTGGTTTTCCCACCATAAAGACCTCCAGGCAGGAAGGCAGCTCCTAGGCCCATGCTGCGGCCACAAGAACGTGATTTTTAGAGCTGGGTTACTGGATGGGACAGAGCTGGTGCATCAAATGTGGCTCTTCTCGCCTGTAAGAACTCTGAGTCTGAGAAAAAACTGCCCTGGCAGGAAGGCAAGTCACTGCCTGATACAAATCCTCCAAGATGACCACGAGGACCTCGGCTCACAGACACTCCCGCTCCCTTTTCTTTACCTTCCTCTCTTCAAACCCACAGAAAAATGACATCATCTTCAAAATGATGTCATCTCTGGTCAGCAGAGAGCTAGGGACTCATTCCCGCAGTGGCTCATGACACCAAGCCCTATCTCCACCCAGAACATCTGCGGCTCCTGCGGTCCACGCTCCCAAACTGAAAATCAGCTGCTAATCAATAGCCACACTCTCTGCAAAATGCACCCTACCTTCCGAAGCAGACTCAGACTGAAAGGGATTCACTCAGCACTGCTATTTTTAAAAATGCAAATATGGGAGGAAAAGACAGTAAAAATAACACACCAGACCCCTGGTCCAAGGCCGAGTCCTTCCTCAGGGGTCAGGTTCTCAGTGAGGTGGGGTGTGGGAGCAGGATGGCTCATCTCCCTATGCAGTTTTGTTTTCATCATACCTGTGGGCTCAGAGCCCCCACCCCACCCATTCCCTGAGCCACCCCCAGGCAGGTAAGGGGGATCCACACCAGAGGGGCAGGAGCTTTCACGACCCTCCTCAGAATGACTGTGTCAGAACAATGCTGGTCCTCTGCTTTCCTCAATTCCAAAACTACATCTTTCCAAGACAAACTGGGGTGGGTGCTGCAAACATCCCCTGCCCGCCCGCCACCCCGGAAGCAGGAGCTTGATGAAGGCACAGGAAGCCAAGGAGGAAGAGACACAGACCCCTGGGATGGAAAGCGAGCCAGGGTCTCGCATCACTGAGCGATGGTCTTAACAGCCAGCTGGTCCCAAATTGCTGACAGCCTTCTGGATCTGCCTGATCGCCACTGTCGAAGCCACAGCCACTGAAAGCCACAGACAGGCTGGCCCCGCCACACCCCAGGGCCAACCTCGACAGTCACGTCTTCCTTTTCTCAGTTACCCCATGTCACTAGAATTAGGTCAGGAAAGGATCAGGTAGCCGGCCTTCTGAGCAAAGATTTCTAACAAAATGAAGCACAAATACTTAGCAGTCCGCTTCTGGGCTGAGTCGTGGTAACTGGCATGGCTGGGAAAGTGGAAAGGACTCACCACCACCCACTGGAGAGAGGTGAGGAGGAAACACCTACTGGCACTGTAGACTCAGCTCGGGCCTGCATGGTCACAACCTCTCCAAAGACTGAAACGCCAGCGTCATTGTCATCTAAGCCACCAGAGCATGGAAGGTGACTATTTTCTGCTCTCCTAAGGATGGTAGTAATCAGCACCACTGAGATACACTAACGCATTACAACGGACGCACTAGGGTGTCAGCACCGCTGCTTGAGAAGGGCTGGAGGCTTGCCAGGGGTATGCAGTACACCTTTTTTTTTTTCTTTTTAAAATTTATTTTATTTATATATTTTTGGCTGTGTTGGGCCTTCGTTGCTGCGCGCGGGCTTTTTCCTGTTGCGGCGAGCGGGGGCTACTCTTCCTTGTGGTGCACAGGCTTCTCATTGCTTATTTATTTATTTTTGGCCGCATTGGGTCTTCATTGCTGTGCACGGGCTTTCTTCAGTTGCGGCGAGCAGGGGCTACTCTTCGTTGCGGTGCACAGGCTCCTCATTGCGGTGGCTTCTCTTGTTGCAGAGCACGGGCTCTAGGCGCGCGGGCTCAGTAGTTGTGGCTCGCAGGCTCAGTAGTGGTGGCCTGCGGGCTCTAGAGCACAGGCTCAGTAGTTGTGGCACACGAGCTTAGTTGCTCCGCACCATGTGGGATCTTCCCAGACCAGGTCTTGAACCCGTGTCCCCTGCATTGGCAGGCGGATTCTTAACCATCGCGTCACCAGGGAAGCCCGAAGTACACCTTTTACTATAAACATCTCAGCCTTCCTATCTCTCCTACCTGGGCTGTCCCTATTTCTCTAATCCCTGGGGCCTCAGAGCTGGCCAACAGGCTGCTGGACCAGAAATCTAAAGAAGAACCAGAAGACAACCCCAGACTGGCATATCTGAAGAATCCTTCCCACCTCCCGCAGGTGTATCCAGACACCCTCAAGGACTCTGCTGTGGTCCATCCTTCAAGGTCCAACCAAGCCACATGAAGGTGACAGCAGGCCTGTGGAGATGGTTTTGAGATCTAAGCCCCAGCACATATGTGGCATGTGGTAAGTAATGGAAATGGTAGTTCTCTTGCCCTCCCACGCCCACCCTGCTTACGCTCTCCCAGCAATTTCAGAGTTTTCTTCACCCATCAGTAGTCTGAACTACCCTGAAATGGCAAGTAATATACGAAGCTGTGAAATGAACCACACAGGGAGAGGGCATGACAGAAGGTGTTTAACGTGAAACTGGCTTTCCTCAGGCCTGGGCTTCAGACCCGCCTCTCCTCTCTCAGGGGCTCGGCAGGGACAGAGCCCTCCCTGTAGGAAGTCTGTGTTTGCTTCCTTTGACATCTGCCATATACTGCTCACTCGATCGACAGTGGATCATCCATCCATCCACCCACTCATTCAACAATCTACATACCTACCAGGACACCAAACGCTGTGCCTGGTGCTAGCAAAACACCAGGCCATGAGGAAGCAAGAGAAGGGTGGGGGGGCGGAAGTGCAGCAAGCAGTCACACACGAGGAGCCGCCACGGCAACAATCGCGGCCTTTACGTTTGCCCAAACAGCTGATTCAAGCCTCTGTTCAGACGGCACCCTCTCAGGAAGCCCTTCTCTGACCGCCTGCCCAGGGCTGCTGCTCCCTGGTCACCGGCCCTGCCCGGCACGGGGTGGCCCCAGCACAGCGCCCGGGAAACAGACAGCACTCAAACGCGTCCCCCAGGGCGGAGGCTGCAGGGGGACCCGCGGGAACGGGGACAGGCGGCCGAAAGCAGTGGTCAGCAACGCCCACGCTGGAGGACAACTGGCCACCCAGGAAGCAGGGACCAGAGAGGCTGGCAGGAGGAGAAAGGAAGAGGCAGGTGGAGGGGACGCGGGCTGGGCAAGGGCCTCTTTTTGAGACTTTAAAGTTAGGTGTGGCGGCGGCTGCTGAGAGGCAGTCTGGAGAGTCCAGGCTGCGAGGTACCCAGGGAGGTGCCTCCAGCCCGGACGTGCGAGAGCCAGAGCCTGGCAGCTCCACGAGGCTGGTGTCCCACGGGCACCCTGGAGCCCGGCCGCCGGGCCACCCCCGCCGCCCTCTCCGGGCGCAGGCAGGCCGCAGGGCCCGGCTTCTGCTCCCACTGCGCCCGTCTCCCTTCAGCCCCAAACGTCATGAGCAGCCAGTTCCAGCAAGAGACCCTCATCTGGCAGCCACCTCCGCATATGTGAGCTGCTCCCCCAAGCAGACCACCCGCGGCTCAAGGGCAGGGTCCCATCACACACAAGTCTGTGCACACGGACTGCAGTCATCGGCCTGGCCCAGAGGCTCAGCTCCCCTCCCCTCCCCACCCCCGGCGGCCCCCCGACTAAAATGACGGTTCCGGGGGTGACCAATGTCCACAGGCGCAGACACCACTAGTGGTGGTGGTCAGGGCCCGCAGGCCAGTGCCTCTTCCAGGGTCTTGGAGGAGTGGGATGGAGACCCACCAGCAGGCTGGAGGATGGGGAGACGCCTGCCCTTCCCTACGTGTTATCACCCTGATATGCTTCCTTCATTTCAAGCTTTAACACAGCTTTCAGACTAGGCTTACACAACGGTGGCTTTTATGAAAACTGAGTCTTTTTTGGAAGGGGTGGGAAGCGGGAAGAGAAGCAAGGAAAAGGGCAAAGGGCGTGCGGGGTGTGGGGGTGTGTGTGTGTGTGTGTGTGTGTGCGCGTGAGTGCGTGCGTGTAAGGGGTGTGTGTGGGGGGGGGGTATGTGTGTGTGTGGAGTGGAAAAACCCAATGATTCTACAGACCTTTCCTGATTCTCAGAAGACTTATATAAAAAATAGGATAATGAAAGGAATGGGAGGAAGGGGATTACCAATAGCTTCGAAACACAAATCAATCCCAGCACCCTTAAAAAAAACCTTTGGGCTTCCCTGGTGGCGCAGTGGTTGAGAGTCCGCCTGCCGATGCAGGGGACACGGGTTCGTGCCCCGGTCCGGGAGGATCCCACATGCCGCGGAGCGGCTGGGCCCGTGAGCCGTGGCCGCTGAGCCTGTGCGTCCGGAGCCTGTGCTCCGCAACGGGAGAGGCCGCAACAGTGAGAGGCCCGCATACAGCAAAAAAAAAAAAAAAGAATCGCCTGCCAATGCAGGGGATTGGCAGGGACACGGGTTCGAGCCCTGGTCTGGGAAGATCCCACATGCCGTGGAGCAAC
>NW_021145388.1:61922-70192 GCF_002837175.3 Physeter macrocephalus | reverse complement strand
AACAGTGAGAGGCCCGCATACAGCAAAAAAAAAAAAAAAGAATCGCCTGCCAATGCAGGGGATTGGCAGGGACATGGGTTCGAGCCCTGGTCTGGGAAGATCCCACATGCCGTGGAGCAACTAAGCCCGTGTGCCACAACTACTGAGTCTGCGCTCTAGAGCCCGCAAGCCACAACTACTGAGCCCGTGGGCCACCACTACTGAAGCCCGCGCACCTAGAGCCCGTGCTCCGCAACAAGAGAAGCCAAGACAATGAGAAGCCCGTGCACGGCAACGAAGAGTAGCCCCTGCTCACCACAACCAGAGAAAGCCCGCGCGCAGGACGAAGACCCAACACTGTCAAAAATAAACAACAACAACAAAAACCCTTCACAGCTTTCCACTGACTGAAATCTGAGGGTTGAGTTCCAGAAATCCAGGTAGAATAACCACTTAAGAAACAGACTTTAAAACAGTAATACTTCAACCTTCACTCTTAACACCCCAAGTTCCTGATGCTCACAAAGCCAAGATAAAGAAGCGTTTCAGAAAAAGAACTGCTCCGCACAGATGACAGGGATCTGACAGCCAAAAAAGACCCTATTTTGGAGAACAAGCAAGTGCTACCTGGAAAGGTGAGGCCCTCCGTCCTGCTGTTCTGTTTTGAGTCAGTCAGCCTTTCGACAATATTAAGTCCAGTTTTGATCACTACACTAAGAGAATGTGGAGAAATCTGAGAAGGCTCAGAGCAGTGCTAGAAACAGTATCTATGAGGAAAGAGGGAAACAACTTCCAGGAGAGATGCCCAGGACTGTAATTTCTGCTGTCAAGTCTATGACTTTCCTGGGAATATGGAACAATTCTAAATGTCAGTGTTGAATTTAAAGTAGGGGTGGCTGGGCTAAAGGAAGAAACCAGGGTCAGAAATTACTCTCCAGGACGGGCTTCCCGAATGTCGATCTGCATATCGTTGAAGACCCTCACGGAGCAGACACCCTCCATCCTTCCTGGGTCAGACCCGCCCTGCCCAGCAGGGCAGCCACCAGCCACGTCTGGCGACTGAGCACTTGAAATGTGATGTCTGAATCAGAATGTGCTGGAACACAGAGAGGATTACAAAGACTTACTACGAAGAATGCAAACTACCTCATTAATGTTTTTTACATCCGTTATATGTTCAAACAATGTCTTGGCTCTATACTGGCTTAAATAAAATATATTAAAATTAATTTCACCTGCTCCTTTTTACATTTTAAAAAATTGAGGCCATGAGAAAAAAAACTTTCAATAGAAAGTGAGGCCACTTTCTATTGAACAGTGTTGGTTTAAACCAGTAAATTCTTTAAAAAAAAAAAAAAAAAAAAAAATCAAAGAGTTCCAAAGGGCTTAACAACACAAAACTGCAACGCCCGGGCTTCCCTGGTGGCGCAGTGGTTAAGAATCTGCCTGCCAAGACAGGGGACACGGGTTCGAGCCCTGGTCCAGGAAGATCCCACATGCCGCGGAGCAACGAAGCCCGTGCACCACAACTACTGAGCCTGTGCTCCCGCAACGAAGAGTAGCCCCCGCTCACCACAACCAGAGGAAAGCCCGCGTGCAGCAACAAAGACCCAACACAGCCAAAAATAAAATAAATAAAAATTTAAAAAAAAAATTTTGGTTTAAAAACAAAAAAAAAAAAACCAGCAATGCCCTGTCTTACTGTCTCAATAGCGCTCCCTTGAGAAAACCACTTTCTGATTTCTTAGCAGTTTGAGTATTTACCCATATACATAAACAATATGCTTGCACCTCTAATTCCCAAGTTATTAATTGTGGACATTACCTAGTGACCTCCTGTTTCTTACACGTCTCCCTGACAACCCCTTACCTTGAGTCCATCCTTCTGACAGTTCTGACGGAAACCTGAACGTGCTGGAATGGAGTAAATGTGGCTCACAGCTGGCCCGAGTGTGCTCTGTGGATACACACAACCTGTGTACGGACTGAGAATTCTATCAAATAGCTACCCCTAACTTTTCCAAACACGCTCAAACAATCCATCGGGTGACTCTGGGTTCCGTCTCTCTTCCCTGGAGATCTCTCTCCTGCAGAATTCCAGCCTGCCTCTCCAACAGCCTGCCTGTGGGGGAATCTCGTTTCCTGGATCCCAGAAAACTCCTTGTCTTGGTGAAGCACCCCTCCCACCAGCTTCTGGAGAAAGGTCCACGGGAGGCACGTTTTTCCAGTCCTTGCAGGCCTGAGAAGAAATACTCATCAGGTAATTGGCTGGATGTGAAACTCCCACAGAACGTCGAGGGCTTCGCTCCCGAGGCCCCTGTCGTTAACCGGCACCTTTGCTCTGTTTATATTCATTGTGATCCGTGAGGATCTATTTCTGTTTCCTTTAGGGCTTTCTGCCTACCACACTTTTTCTTTGCTCTTTTTTCTAGTGAAATGACCTAGTTTTTATAATTCTGGATATTTTCCCTCTATTCGTTTGAAGGCTTCCAATCCTATTTCCATCCTTAACATTTTAATATGTCTACTTGACTCAGAAAATCTAAAGCGAATCAATATCCCTCCCACTCTTCCCAAACGGTTCAAAGATCTTAGAATGTGTTAATTCAGATAATCCCCTCTCTCATTTCCATTGACTGTTTGTCAGGATTTCAGGGGTTTTTTTGTTTTGGTTTGGTTTTTTTGCGGTACGCGGGCCTCTCACTGCTGCGGCCTCTCCCGTTGCGGAGCACAGGCTCCGGACGCGCAGGCTCAGCGGCCACGGCTCACGGGCCCAGCCGCTCCGCGGCATGTGGGATCTTCCCGGACCGGGGCGCGAACCCGGTTCCCCTACATCGGCAGGCGGACGCGCAACCACTGCGCCACCAGGGAAGCCCAGGATTTCAGTTTTTAACTCTCCTCAAGCCAGTAATGATCACCGTTTTATAAGTTAATGATGATTTAGCCCTACCACACGTTTCTGCCGTATCTGTACGCCATTTCTTTTTGTCTCTCTCTCCTGGGTTAGTTTCCTTCTTCCTGAAGTACAATGAAGGTCTGTGAGTGAATGAACTTAGCTTTTCTTTCTGTGAAAAATGCCTGTATTTTGTTCTCACTATAGAATGATAAGCTGGTCACTGAAAACTAAGCTTATTTTCCTCAGCACACTGAAGATTTTATTCCATCGTGGTCTGGCCTCACTATTACTACTCAGACATTTGCTGAGTGTCACTGCTGAACCTTGGGAGGAATCTGTCTTTTCCTCTCAAGCTGCTTTTAAGATGCTCTTGATCCCTCTGGGAACGCTATCTGACTCTGCCTGGGCCCCTCCTCCCATCCTCTGAGCTTGGTACTTCCCTTCCCTCAATACCATCTATACCATCTCTCTCTGGATCTCTGTGCTAATTCTACTTAACTTCTCCAGATCTATTTTCCAGTTCATATAATTCTCTCTTGCAGTGTGTCTATTCTGCTATTTAACATTTCCACTGGGTTTTATATGCGATGATTAGAGTTTTCACTGTAGAGATTTTATTTGGCTCTTTAAAAAAAGTCTCTAAAACGTACTGTATCTTATTCTTTCCTTGATTTCTATTCTTTCTTTAAGTCCTTCAATCACTTTAAACGTTATATTTAATCTCATTATCTGAAGTTTTAAAATGTTGGAAATCCTCCTGTTTGTTGGGACAGCTGACTCTTCCTTATGATTTTTCTGTATGTTTAGTAATTTCTCAGCACAAGCTCATCATTTGTGGAAATCATAGGATTCCAAGTGGCCTGCGTTGTGGAAGGGTCATTCTACAAAAGTTTTGCTTTTCTTTCTGCAAGGACCTCCAGGAGCATCACCAGCCTGCTGCTGGCTTGGGGATTCCTGAAAGTGGGTATTATAAATACAGACCTCAAACTCGATGTTTCAGTCGCTCACGGGAGACTTCCCTTAACACCTCACGGTGTGGGGCAGTGATAAACTTCCTTGCCATTTCTCTGGCTTCATGGGGGCGATTTTGTCACATTTTTCCCCGGGAATAGCCCTTTGAGGGGATTTCTATTTCAATTCTATACATTTTCATTAAAATCCAGACGTCTATTATGGTTAGGGCCTGTTTTAGGGCCCATTAAACACCCCCCAGGGCTGCTACGACATCAGCAGCTTATTCTGCTCTGGTTTTAGGTTCCCTCTTTGATTCTGGTGTCCTGTTACCCCTTTTCTTTCTTATATGCTTAGCTACATTTAAAACGTTTGTTATATTTTACATAGCACTTCTAAGTTAAGAGTGGTTCTACGTTAGCTCAATCTACCATGTCAGATTGGAAACCTACTCCATTGCCTCCGGCTTCCCAGGAGGTTGAAAATCCGATGCATCTTCATTCCCAATCTTTTTTATGTGACTGTTTTCTCTCTTTGGAAGCTTTATCCCCAGTGTTCTGGAATTACACAATGTGCCAGTTAGGACTTTTTCCATTCACCATCCTGGAACCTTGGGATCTTCAATTCTGGAAACATTTCCGATTTCCTTGATACATTTCTGCCCTTCATTTTCCCTTTCTCTCTTTATAGATCTCCTAGATGTCAGATATTTTATTGTATTTCCTGGGAGTCTTTGTCAACTCTTTTCTTCTAATATTATGTTTTTAATTTCCAAGAATTATTTCTTGTTCTGATTTTTATAGCATCCTATTTCATTGACAAAATACTGACTCTTATTTCAGGCTATTCACTATGTGTTCTGAGGGTTTCTTCTGTTCGCAGTATCAACTGCTTCCTCTGACACATCTTTCTCTTGCTTGTTCTAGCCTCTACCCTTCATGTTGGGAGCTTTCTGAATATGCTGTGATCCTTGGCTGGCCATTCCTATTTTAAAATGAGTCATCAGGGAAATCTTTGTGGTGATGGAACAGTCATGTACCTCAACTGCTGAGGTGGTTACATGAAGCTGCAGGTGATAAAATGGCATAGAACTGTACACACATCGTGTACATGTCAATTTCCTGGCTCTGCTATTGTCTGTGGTTATGTACGCTGTAACCATCGGGGGAAACTGGATGAAAGGTGCAGGGGACCTCTCTGCATCATTTTTGCAACTTCTTATGAATCTATAATTATTTCAAAATAAAACATATAAAAGTTGAGGCGATAAAAAGATGACGGAAGCTTTGCGGACACCAGCGAGCCTGTGGACTAGTACTGACATCAGCTGGGGCAGCACCCAGCTTTTGCGTTGAGGGACTGCCCAACGCTAGCAACTGCGGGCCTGCCTCCGACACCGTCTGCTCTCCCAGAGGGAAGTCCTCCAACCCTGCGCCTGGCCTGATCGCAGGCTATGCGATTTCCCCTTGAGCATACGGACGTCCATGAATCCCCCTTTCCGCCCAGGGTTACACTGCCCCCTTCGCTCCACCTGAGGTTTCTCACCTAGAGCCTCCGGTTTGATTTCTCCGGAGCATCAACCTCTGCGCTCGCGCGGGCAGAGGGGATAAGTATTCTCTGGTTTGTACAAGTAGACAGGTAACTTGGGGAACTGAATTTCTCCCTATACAGACTCTCAGTTAATCCCTCTGTCGTTAGGCCCAGACCGCACTCCCGCCTTGAGGACACCAGGCTTCCCACGCTGCTCCTCCCTGGGCCGTGTCTCTGAGGCACCAAACATTTCAGCTCCTGCTCTGCTGCTGCAGTCACCGTCCATCATCCACAGCTTGAAACTTACTGTCAACTGTCTTCTCTCCCATTCTTTCTCCTCGTGGGTTTAGACATTTAAAAAATTCTTTTTAAAAAAAAATAAATTTATTTATTTTTATTTTTGGCTGCACTGGGTCTTCGTTGCTGTACACGGGCTTTCTCTGGTTGCGGTGAGCGGGGGCTACTCTTCATTGCGGTGCGCCGGCTTCTCACTGCAGTAGCTTCTCTTATTGCGGAGCACAGGCTCTAGGCGCACAGGCTTCGGTAGTTGCGGTACGCGGGCTCAGTAGCTGTGGCTCGCGGGCTCTAGAGCTCAGGCTCAGTAGTTGCGGCGCAAGGGCTTAGTTGCTCCGCAGCACGTGGGATCTTCCTGGGCCAGGGCTTGAACCCGTGTCCCCTGCACTGGCAGGCGGATTCTTAACCACCGCGCCACCAGGGAAGCCCTAAAAAATCCTTTTACTGTCATTTTAGAAGGGCTTCTTCTGGAGGAAGTGGAAATAAATGTGTTCAATCGCCCCTGTTTATCTAAATATACCATGCCAACCAAAGCTCTTTAACCTTAATTTTCCAAAGTACTTACACACAACCATGGGACATATTTGAAGATGGAGAGACGGTAATATGTCAACAAAAACAAGAAATCCCAAATTCAAAAATCAGAAACCCTCAGTTTCAACAATCACTTACAAGTATTTGCACGCTACCTACTAGACACCAGTGTATCTCTGAAGGGGCTCTTCCAGTACTGCTGCTCCAAGATTTGAAATGGTGGGAAGGGAAAAGAAAGCACAACTCCATTAGAAAGTGCCCCAATCATCTGAAAAGGCCACCCGTCTGCTCCTACAAATCGCTTTTGGTTTCAAATGTCGGAGAAACTTTAAATTCCATAGATCGCTGTGATTCAACCATGACAGTCAGAACTGATCCAGGACAAAGCTGGGCTCCAGGTGGGAGAGACTCACGGTCAGCGTAGAGCAACAAGCACGAGTAATCAACACTATACGCACTTACAAAATGAAATAAGACTCTTAAATGCTAACCTAAAAACAATCACTGAGAAAGTCACAGGACATAAATAGCAGGACATGTGCCCCTCGGCAGACAGTCACGCTGCTTAAGGAGGGAGGATCTGTGAAGCAGCAGCGGCCGAGACACACTCGGAAAGCCAAGGGCCTCTGTGAACCAAGCGCCGTTTGTCACACACAGGCATCCTCTCACTGTTTCAGCACAACCACGCCTTCAACCTGCCGAAGGGCTACAGAAACGACTCAGTTACCATAGTACATTCATGTCAAGCAACAAGCATTTCATCACCTACTGCATAAGAAATATTATAATCCGTACTACGAGAGCGAGCCAAGAAAACAAAAAAAAAAGATGGTACAGTCTCTGGCTTTGAAAAACTTCAACTGTAAATGGCATACTATGCATAGTTCATGTGACTGGTACGTACGTGAAAGGCTGCCCCACTGTCCAAGAAGCCCTGTTCAACAACCCCTTTCTTATTCTAGAGTGATTGTGGAGCAACAGATGTAAAACAATCAGAACTCAGTTCTTAGAAAGATTTAGAACTTAAAGACCTTTCAGTTTATAAGGGTCTCAAATCCTCTAGAGCATATTTAAGTAAGAAAGGAGGTTAAATCCCAATGTAATGCAAGACACCTTGCACAGACCCCTATGACATGGACAGGGCACCTACCACAGACCTGCTAGAGTCTAAAGAACACCCAAATGCAGGGTCTCAGAGGCAAGCCAACACATAACCCAATTAAAAAAATAGACATAGGATTTATGTGAATGGACATTTCTCCAAAGAAAATATACAAATGGCTATTAACTAGCACATGAAAAGACACTCAACATCATTAGTCATAATGCACATGGCATCACAATGTGATACCACTGCACTAGGATGGCTATAATCAAAAGACTGATAATAACAAGCGTTGGTGAGGATGTGGAAAAACTGGAACCCTCAAACACTGTTGGTGGAAATGTAAAATGGGGCAGCCACTCCGGAAAACAGTTTGGCAGGTGCTCAAAAGAATAAACACAACCCAGCAATCCTACTCCTGGGTATAGTACCCAAGAGAACTGAAATATATACGTCCACAGAAAAACTTGTACAGTCCACAAATGCTCATAGGAGCACTATTCAAAATAGCCTAAACGTGGAAATAACAAATGTCCATTAACTGATTGATGGATAAACAAAATGTGGCCTATCCATACAATGGACTATTACCTGGCCATAAATAGGAATGAAGTATTGATGTGTGCTACAACATGAAGGAAACTTGAAAACATGCTAAGTGAAAGAAGCCAGACACAAAAGGCCACATGTTATATGTTACCATTTATATGCAATGTCCAGAATAAGCAAACCCACTGAGACACAAAGTGGTTACCAGGGGTGGAGAGGGGCGGGGAATGCGGTGTGACTGCTGATGGGCATAGGGTTCCTTTTTGGGGTGATGAAAATGTTCTAAATTTAGACTGTAATGATGGGTGCACAAAGCTCTGAATATACTAAAAACCATTTGAATTGTGTTCTTTTTTTTTTTTTTTTTTTTTTTGTGGTATGCGGGCCTCCCTCTGCTGTGGCCTCTCCCGTTGCGGGGCACAGGCTCCGGAC
>NW_021145388.1:31896-61843 GCF_002837175.3 Physeter macrocephalus | reverse complement strand
CCGGACGCGCAGGCCCAGCGGCCATGGCGCACGGGCCCAGCCGCTCCGCGGCATGTGGGATCTTCCCAGACCGGGGCGCGAACCCGGTTCCCCTGCATCGGCAGGCGGACGCGCAACCACCGCGCCACCAGGGAAGCCCCTGAATTGTGTTCTTTAAAAGAGTGAATTTTATGCGATGTGAGTTATATCTCAATAAAACTGGTTGTTGTTTTTTTTTTAAGCAAGCCAGGCTAAGCTGCCTGGTTTTAGGGTCTTGAGTAGGAAGTTTTCTTGGAAAATGTCTCCTGAGTCATGGTGTAAATCCCCTAAACCCTCTGCATTTTAGATTCTGTCTTCCAAGTCAAATACCACAACCTGTCTCTGCCACAACTAAATCCCAGAAAACTAAAATCAGCACCACTAACAACCTCTACTTCTACTCAGAAATTAGATGGGTGTCCTTCTGTGGACTTTTCTTTCCTAAGTCTTAGCGTCTTTGTCCATTTGTGGCTTCCATCAATCTTAACCTCAACCACTTAGCCCCTCAGGGCCTTAGTTCCTCGACTACAAAATAAGGGGGTCAAACCAAATCACCCTTTCCAGTCCCCCCCTACCCCCGCCACTACGGGCCTAGACACACTAAAACCTGGTATGTAGCAAATATCAATCATCTCAGAGCCTCGGTGTAAGACACCACCTGCACCGAACATGCCCTCGTGCTCCGGCAATACCAGCACAGAAGAGGGGAACTTAAGGTGTGAGGGCCCACGGGAGGCAGAGAAGCTGGAAGCCCCAAGAGGTAGGAAACACACGCTGACCTTGGGAGCCACTGCCAAAGACACAGTCCCAGTCCCACTAGGAGCTGTGCCATCTGAGAAATGTCTCACTGGAGCCATGTGAAAGAGACAAGGATGCGGAACGCTGATTAGGATAATGCCTCCCCCTGGAGAAAGGAAACAGAGCCCACCTCACGTGGCCACGGTCTGCTCTGGGGCTGTGCAGGGTCCTTTCAGAGTTCAGCCTCGGCTTCTGGAAGGAATTCCAGGGGCGGCCCCGGCCCAAACCATCACATCTCGTGAGCAAAATGCCAGGAGTGGAGATGAAAGGCACGAGGATGTTTCTGGGAGGGCTTTTTCACTTAAACTTAAAAAAAAAAACAAAAAAAAAACACTGTCATTCCCCCTCCCCACCACAAAGGGTCTTTTGATTCAAATACCTCCGTGAGCGCCCACCCCTAACAGTGACACCTCTGGCTACTGAGAAGACCCTGGAACAGAGGGCTGGGAGCAGGCACCAAGGAACAGTAAATGCTGGCCACGCTGCCCCCCCCGCAGCAGAGCGGGCCTCTCCCCACGTGGCACCACACCGAACCCAACTCAACACGGCAGAGGGCAACACTTCCAAGAGGAGAAAGGAGGGAAGAACAGGTCCGGGACAGGACATACTAGGTCCACCACTCAACACCACAAAGTTAATAAAGGGGGAGGGTGAACCCCACCCTGTGGCCTGGATCCAAAGCTGTGACCTGGCAAGTGCAGACAGTTGCAGAAAGCTACCGTGTTTAAAAAAAAAAAGGAGGAGAAGGGGGAGGAAGGGGAGAATATATACATGCATGTCAGAATACACATAGAATAGCCGTGATCATTTTGAAATGTATAGAAATATTGAAGTACTATGTTGTACACCAGTAACTGACATAGTGCTGTAGGTCAATTATACTTCAAAAACAAACTCACAGGGCTTCCCTGGTGGCGCAGTGGTTAAGAATCTGCCTGCCAATGCAGGGGATACGGGTTTCAGCCCTGGTCCGGGAAGATCCCACATGCCACAGAGCAACTAAACCCGGGAGCCGCAACTACTGAGCCCACGTGTCACAACTGAAGCCCACGAGCCTAGAGCCCGTGCTCCACAACAAGAGAAGCCACCGTGATGAGAAGCCCGCGCACCGCAACGAAGAGTAGCCCCCACTTGCCGCAACTAGAGAAAGCCCGCGCGCAGCAACAAAGACCCAACGCAGCCAAAAATAAATAAATAAAATAAATTAAAAACAGAAAAAACAAACTCACAGAAAAAGAGGTCAGATTTGTGGTTACCAGAGGCAGCCAGTGGGGGGGAAGGGGAACTGGAGGAAGGTGGTCAAAGGTATAAACTTTCAGTTATAAGGTAAATAAGCACTAAGGATGTAACGTACAACATGATAAATATAATTAACACTGCTGTATGTTATATATGAAAGTTGAGAGTGAATCCTAAGAGTTCTCATCACAAGGAAAAAAAACTTTTTTCTTTTATTTTGTATCTATGAGATGATGGATGTTCACTAAACCTACTGTGGTCATCATTTCATGATATATTTAAGTCAAATCATTGTGCTCACACCTTAAATTTATACAGTGCTGTATGCCAACTATATCTCAATAAAACTGGGGGGGAAGCAGAGGCAAATTTTCAATATCATTTTTCTATGTTAATAGTTAAAAAAAACTAATTAATTCAGTCTCACTGCAGAACCATCACAGAGAAATTCTAAACAGGGCGTTAAAATATGCCTGGTCTCGTAAAAAAAAAAAATTATATATATATATATACATATATATATATGCACAGCATAGACTGTATCTGGTCATAGTGGTGGAAATGGTAGGAAGGAAACAAACATTTCATTACATACCCTTTTAAACCTCTTGAATGTTGTTCCATCTGCATATATTATCTACTTAAACACACACACACACACACACACACACACACACAAGCATTAAGATTTCAATTTAAAGTCAGTCTTACAGGGCAGACAAGCTAATTAGCAATATTCCCCCTAAACCTGCAATCATATGTACTGTGTGGGCTCCCAAACATGACGAAGAAACTGAAGCAGAGCTAAACGAGTCCCCCGTTAGCAGTAACTGCTGGCCAGCGCTATGCTGAGCGGTGCTCAGGGTGATCTCATCCAATTCCCAGAAACTGTACAAGATTCGGTCGACGGGTCTGGCTGTGGACACAGCAATTGCAGGTCTACGTGCTGACGCCAAGCCCTGTGTCTGAACACCTCCTGTCCCTCCGCCTTCCCACCCCAGCTTACTCACTGCCTCCTCGTCCAGCCCTCTGCCTGGGGAATGCACGCCCGGAGCTGAAGGCACAACAGACCGGCCTGCCCATCCTGCAGGGCTCAGGGAAACCCCCTGGCACAAGAAGGGCTTATTTCTTGGCAACAGGGGCGCGGCCACAAAAAGGCCCGGTCAGCTAACCTGAGCTCTAGTCCTCGAGATGCTGCCAACTAGCTGGGTACTCCTGCATAAGTCACAAAAAGCCTCACCATGGTGCCGGGAAATAGGCGTTCTAAGATGGAAGTGTAAGTGGGTACCACTTGGGGGGGTGACAGTTTAGCAAAATGAATCAAGTCTTAAAAATATATTCTGGGACTTCCCTGGCGGTCCAGTGGTTAAGACTCCGCACTCCCAACGCAGCAGACCCGGGAATCGACCCCTGCTCAGGGAACTAGATCCCACACGCATGCCGCAACTAAGAGTCCGCATGCCGCAACACTGCGTGCTGAAACGAAGATCCCACGTTGCGGCAAAGAAGACCCGGCGCAGCCTAAATAAATAAATATATAAATAAGTAAATAGATAAATAAATATTTAAAAAACGTACTCCTATCCCTTGACCAGTAATTTCATTTAGGAATTTATCCTAAGAAACTTAACAAAGATAGAAAAAAAAGTAGTATAAGATGTTAGTCCCATCATTTAAAGCTGTGAAAAACAGGCAACAAACTAGCTCGTCAAAAGAGACTGGTTGAACTTACTTTATGACCCCCTCCCCCCCGCCCCAAAAAAAAGAGACTGGTTAAAGAAATGGTTTCATCCACCTGATGGAATTACGGGCAATCATTAAAAATCACGCTGTCAAAAAAATTTTGTTTTTAGTATTTATTTGTTTATTTATTTGGTTGCACCGGGTCTTAGTTGCGGCATGCATGTGGGATCTAGATCCCTGACTGGGGATCGAATCCGGGCCCTTGCACTGGGAGCTCGGAGTCTTAACCACCGCGCCACCAGGGAAGTTCCTATCAAAAATTTTTTTTGAAATGGGGAGAAAATGTTACGAAACAGAAGCACCTCCACCTCTGAACACCCAACCGCGGAACACCGTAGACAGGCCCAAAGCCACATTCCAGAAAGAAAGCAGTCCTACTCGGCCTTTCCAATTGTGCCTGCAGTGAGTCTGCGTGTGTTCCACAAATGTTAATGCCATCACATCTGAAAAGAGCAAAGGCAGTGGGCACCACAGCTGCTGTTAAAAGAACTTGAATACGCAGGCCCCCAAGGTTACAGATGACAATTCCAACAAAGAGAACGCAGAAAGAGCCTGATGAACCGCCCCTGAGGAGTAGTTTATGGGATAGCTGATCAACAGAGGAAATGATCCCAAAGGGCTGAGCCAACCCTGTGAGGTGCCCACAGTACTGGGCTTTGTGAGGAAGAGGGACGGATGGGTGCAAAGACCCAAGACCCGGGCACCTCCTCAACCAGTGTCTGCTGTGGGTTCAGCAGAAGGCTCGGACCTGAGACCCTAAAGCCGAGGCAAGGTAAAAGTGGCAAAGGTTTTTGTTATTGGTGTTCTTTGTTTCTAAAAGACAATCTGGGAATAAGTCTTTAGAGTCGAGCCCAAGAGAATCAGTGTGCATCAAAGCATGAGGAGTCGCCTGCACAGCAACAAGTCTGACAGAGTTCCGACGCAGATGACACTGTTGTGGGAAAGGTGCGTTTTAGAACACTGACCAGCAAAGGGAAGAAGACTGTCTGGGTTTAAAGCTTCCACTATTCTGTGGAAATACACATGGGTACTGCAAACTTGAACTCCTCCTGGACACTTGCAAACGGTCCAGTTTACGTTTGTTAAGTGGTGTGGGATGGGGGAGGGATTAAGCACAGCATGTATTTGCAAAAACAAATATTTATATGTTCATAAAAGACCAGAATAACCATCCACTGAAATGATAAAAAGCAGTTATACTTGAGTGGTGGAATCATAGGAGACTTTTTTTTAACCTACTTTTTGTATGTTCTTGCAATTTTGTATTAAGTATGTATACGTAACTTAATATAACTTGCAATCGGAAAACCAAAAAAGCTATCAATCTAAGACAAATAAGAGAATAATCCCACCAATTTTTCTTCAGTGTTGGATCACAGAGACTGAACAGCAGGACGTTAAGTCTGCACTTTCCCGGCGTCCCTGACCTGGGTGCCTACGCTCCCACGCCCTCAGCATCCACCTGTCTACCCGCCACCGCTCTGGCTGCCAGCCGCTGCCCTCTACTCTCCACGAGCGCTCTCCACGGTTACGGGTGGCTTCCAACTGCCTTCTCTCAGAGAGCATCTTGCTTGACCCCTTCTCTCTGGCATCAAAAGCTGCTGAACAAAGTTCTTCAGTACGATAACTCTTAGGGAAGAGGATGAAGTGTGGATTAGGTAAAGAAAGATCAATTAGAAGGGTTTTTCCAACATTCGAAAGGCAATTATGCTAAATGCAATGTAGCATCATAGATTTGGATCCTGGAACAGAAAAAAGACATTAGTGGAAAACTAATCCAAGTAGAAGTGGGTAGTTTAGCTAATCGTGTGGAACCAATGTTAGCTTCTTGCTTTTGACAAATATACCGTGTTACATACGACGTTAACATTGGGGGGAAGCTGGGTGAAGGGTATACCAGGATCTTTGCAACTTTTCTGTAAATCTAAATAGTGTTTATTTTTAAAATGAAATTATGAGGGCATGAAATAGGACAAAAATAAGAATAAAAGAAAGATGGGGGACAGACTGAATACATATTTCCAAGGCAGGTATCTCTCTCCACGTTAATGTTTCCGGGCACCTAAGACACAGTACATCCAAAACAGAGTCCTCACCCTCTGTCCCCATTGCTATTACTGGAGGGACATCACCTGGTCGTGCCCTCGGGAAGCCCGGGTCTCTGCCACATGTCCCCTCACTCCCTGAACGCTGGGGGACCACGTGTCTGCAGTGAATGGCTATTACTCTTGCAAATGGTTACTGTTTAATGAGGACAGAGCTTCAGTTTGGGGAGATGAAAAAGTCCTGGAGATGGATGATGGAGAAGGTTGCACAAAAACGTGACTATACTTAATGCCACTGAACTGCACACTTAAAAATGGTAAATTTTACGTTATGCATATTTTGCCACAATAAAAAACAAGAAACGTAATGGCTCCTCAACTCCCTCCTGAACATCCTGGCACCTGGCCTGCCGACACCCACTGCTGCAGCCTTGTCAGTGCTACACGTGCTTTGCTTCTTACTCCCCAGAAGCCCTTCCTGCCTCTGTGCCCCGCTGAGCAAACCTTCCCCAACACCCACCCACCTCTCTATCCCCACGGCCCTAACTCAAAGCTTTACGACTGCTGTCTCAGACTCCACAGAGCCCGAATTTCACTTGGGAGTTAGGTCCCCAGGTCAAACTGAGCATCACCAAAATTATCCTTGAAAAATCCCTAACGCCATCACTAAGTTCAACACACCAGCTTTCCCTCTGAAGTCCCTGGGTTACACTTAGGGGCCATTTTGTTTGAAAAATCAGTACTTTCAACACTCTGCATGAGCCATGCATATATATATGTGATGCGCAAATTAAACGTACAGAAGACACAACTCACTTGCCCTGTATGTAAAAGCCTCCTAACTGGTCTCCAGGATCCCCAGCTCCCCTACCTAATCCATCTTGTGAACTGCTGCCAGATCATTCACTGCAAACTCTGAAGTGGCTCCTCATTATGTAAAAAACAAACAAACACAAAACAAAACCGGAAACAAAAAAAACAAACTCCTGAGTCTATCATTCGAAGACCTTTATAAACACAGAGCAAGTGTGATGCAGTCTTTTTTTTTGTTTTTTTTGCGGTACACGGGCCTCTCACTGTTGTGGCCTCTCCCGTTGCGGAGCACAGGCTCCGGACGCGCAGGCCCAGCGGCCATGGCTCACGGGCCCAGCCGCTCCGCGGCACGTGGGATCCTCCCGGACCGGGGCACGAACCCATGTCCCCTGCATCGGCAGGCGGACTCTCAACCACTGCGCCACCAGGGAAGCCCAGTGACGCAGTCTTTGAGGGGCAACTGCCTGGTTTAACCCAAGCTCTTCCACTTACTACGTGACCTTGGGCAGCCTCAGACCCGCCCTCATCTGTTAAATAATAACACCTGTTTCACAGGGTTTTCCCACATGAGCTAACACATGTAAAGTGCTTGCAACAGTGCCTAGAACTTAGCAGGTGCATGATAAACGCTGACTGTTATTATTTGCAATCAGATCCAAGCACATTTGCTGGCACTCTCTCTCTCACCTGCCTTCTCCTCACCCCCACCTCTAGCTCAGCAGTTCTCAAAATGTGGCCTAGGGATCCCTGAGGCCCTTTAAGGAGGTCCAAAGTCAAAACTTCCTCAAAATACTATTAAGGTGTTACTTGCTCTGCTCACTCTCATCCTCTCACAAGTCTATGGTGGAATTTTCCAGAGGCGACATGATGTGATGATGTCACATGATGTTCTGAAGGCTAACAGAATGTGTGCCTGGGTATTCCTGAGTTTTAAATTTTGTTTAAATTTCTTATATGGTAAATACTGATACAACCCATATAAATGAAAGCTCACTGGGGGCCTCAATAATTTTTAAGTCTAAAGGAGCTCTAAGGCCAAGTGAACTATCGCTCCGGAATGCTGCCCAAACTGCTGCCCTCTCTTGTCTTTGTTCACATTGGTCTTCCCACTTAGGACACCCGTCCCTCCCAGCACTGTGATTCCAAATTCTTACCCTTCAAGAGCTAGCCCAAAACCTGCCTCCACGAAAGCTTTTCCTAATGCTCTCCCACCAAACTCCCTTGAGTGTTCACTGCACCTTCAGATGGAACCTTATGTGCACTCCTTCAGTCACTCATGAAACAAACATCAGTGCTGCTTTGGGCCAGTCCTGTTCTAGGCACTGAGAACAGAGACGTTTCTGACCCCTTACTTTCTGGTGGGAGAGACAGCAAAGAAGGAAATGCATTAATAAAATCTCAGAGACTGCTAGGTGCTATGAAGAAAATAAAGCACTCTAAGGGGTTAGGGGGATGATGTTCTCTCCTATCAGACTAAGTTTCTTGAGCAGTGCTATCCAACACAGTAGCCGTTAGAGAAAGGAGAATGTAAAATATTTCAATAATAATTTTTATACTGATTACACGTTGGCATATTTTTGATACATTGGATTAAAATACATTACAATTAATTTCACCTGTTTTCTATTTTCTTTTCAAATGTGGCTCCTTATTAAGGTTAAAATTACAAGACTGGTTTACATCATATGTCCATTGCTCAGGACCCTTCCAGAGCACAGGCTGGCCAACTGTGGCTTACAGGCCAAATCCAGCCTGCTGCCTCTTTTTTAAAGTAAAATCTTATTGGAACACAACCCACGCCCATTTTTGTTCGCTTAATGTCTCTCAATGTTTTCACACTGCCACAGCAAAGGTGAGTAGATGTGAAGGAGACAGTACAGCCTGCTAAGCCTAAAATATTTCTACCTGGCCCTTTATGGAAGTCTGCTGGCCCCTGATCTAGAAGGCAGGGTCTGGGGCGGGGTCTCCACCTTCCACAGCACCCAGCAGTTGCAGGGGCAGCTGTGTACCCAGTGCAAAGAGCCCAAGGGATTTCCCTGGTGGTCCAGTGGTTAAGAATCCACTTCCAATGCAGGGGACTTGGTTCAAGGGGAACTAAGATCCCACATGCCTTGGGGCAACTAAGCCCACGCACGGCGACGAAAGAGCCACGAAAGATCCCGCGTGCCGCGAGCAAGACCCGACACAGCCAAAGATAAATACATTAATTAATTAATTTAAAAAAAAAGAAAGAGAAAAGAGCCCGAGCTTTGGCAGCACAAACATCCCCGGCCGGCCCCTCACTAGTTGTGTGGCCTTGAGCGAGTTACAGGCATCCCCTCGGTTTTAGTCTCTTCCTCTCTAAAATGGGGACACTGGCCACTTTAGGGAAAAAGAAAGATGGCACACGCAAAGCAAGCATTACACTGCCTGGCACACAGCAGGCAACCCGCTGGTACTGGCTGGATAAAGGATAGCAATTTCAATCATTTTGCTCTTGGACTGGTTGCATTATACTCATAACAACTGTCATATATTTTCACCCTAAAATGAAATTAAGTCCAATGAAACGTCTTAGCAACAGCTGTGTATTAATATTGGTCAGTAGGCAAAAGGGGAGTGGGGAAGAAAACAGGTCTTTCTACCACTATGACCTGAAAGCACTGCCTGGTTTTTAAGGGCAACTTAATTTCCCTTCCCTCCTGTGGCCCCATCTTTTGACAATTTCTGGCATTAACACTGCTACGAGAAGAGTAAGCAGAAGGGAGACAAAAACCTCAAACCAGTTGTATATACTTAAAACTTGAGATGGGGGATAGATTAAAAACTGAACCTGGGGCTTCCCTGGTGGCGCAGTGGTTGAGAGTCCGCCTGCCGATGCAGGGGACACGGTCCTCCTCCCGGTCCGGGAGGATCCCACATGCCGCGGAGCGGCTAGGCCCGTGAGCCATGGCCGCTGAGCCTGCACGTCCGGAGCCTGTCCTCCGCAACGGGAGAGGCCACAACAGTGAGAGGCCCGCGTACCGCAAAACAAAAACAAAACCAAAAACAAAAACTGAACCTACTGACCTCAACAGGGTTTTTAAGGACCTACATATCAGTCCAATTCAAAGGGTAGTTGGTCCCAACAAGCAGAATCTGCATCACAGGGAGCATATTAGACGTGCAGGTCCTCAGGCCCACCCACCCCAGTCTGACTGTTTCAGAAGAATCTGCATTAACAAGAGCCAGGTGATTCCATGCAATCAGCCTTTACAAGTGCCGATGGGGTATCATTTACCCACGCTTTCCCCACTCCCCCACCACTGATAAACAGGGATGGTTAGATCCATCTTTAATTGAAGGAGTTACTCACTCCTACACGTGAGTCACTCAGAATATAAGCTTTCCCAGAAAGCTCTCTTTCTCAAGAAGCGTCCAACCCAGGGAGAGAACCCGAGTGTGTCGTCTAAGTGCCAGGGGGCTTGAGACGCAGGGAACAGCAGGGAACAGCGCACCTGATTTGGGGAAACAGATTAGCTGGAGTAACCTGAAGAGGCTGGAGGCTATGTGAAACATAGGTGAGGAGCCTTGAAGAAAAGCTAAGGCATGACAAGCAGCTGGGGGGGGTCACCCGGGGGAGGTCAGCCTGGGGTCCTGGATCTAGAGGCAGGGAGACCAGGAGAGGAGTCTGGACACGAGGCAACCAGAGAGCGAACCAGTGCAGGAGAAAGGACATGCAGAGGATGCAAGAGGCATTTCGAACAAAGATTTAACGACAAATTAGACTGGGGGCCTGACACCAAAGGTACAGACAACAAAAGAAAAAACAGACAAATTAGGGCTTCATGAAAATTTTAAAACTGTATGCATCAAGACATTACCAACAGAGTAAAAAGGCAACCCAGAGAATGGGAGAAAATATTTGCAAATCACATATCTGATAAAGGATTAATATCCAGAATACAGAGAGAACTCCTAAAACTCAACAACAAAAAACAAACAACCCAATTCAAACATGGGCAAATGACTTGGAATAAACGTTTCTTCAAAGATATGCAAGTGACCAATAAGGACATGAAAAGATGCCCAACATCGCTAATCATTTGGGAAATGCAAATCAAAACTACAATGAGATATCACCTCACGCCCAGCAGGATGGCTATTATCAAAAAATAAATAAATAAAAACAACAAACTAGGATATGGAGAAATTGGGACCCTTGTGCCCTGTTGGTGGGAATGTAAAATGGTATCACTGCTATGGAAAAACAGTATGGCAGTTGCTCAAAAAAGTAAAAATGGAATTACTATTTGATCCAGCAATTCCACTTCTGGGTATATCCCAAAAGAACTGAAAACAGGATCTCAAAGAAATATATGTACACCCATTTTCATAGCAGCATTATTCATAATAGGGAAAAAAAATTAGAATGGGAGCCCAGAAAGGTAAATTTAAAATGATCCCAAATGTTCTGATTTTTAGAAGATGTACGCCTGAGTATTTAGAGGTGACCTCATCATGTCTGCTACTAACTTACCAATGGCTCAGGAGGAAACATATTTGCATACTCTCACACACACACAGATAAAGCAAACTTGGCAGAATGTTAACTGCTGACTCATGATGGTTGGTAACTAGTAATCACTGGACTAGTCGTCCAACTTTTCTGTATGTTTGAAATTTTTTCATAATAAAAAGTTGGGAAAAGGAATTTTTTAAATTCCATAGATTTGGGGTGGGGAGGGCAGTTACACGTGAGAAGTCTGAGACTCTAGATGACAGGACAGGGTTAGCAAGTAAGCAGTTGGGAACGCGCTATGGACGTGGAAGTCGTGCAAATGCAGGTACCAGCTGCACTGCAGGAGCAGATGACAGCACTGAAGAAAAGACAGGCGGAGAGGAGAATCTCTGAGAGAGGTACGAAGAAAAAGGAAAAAGAGAAAAATTCACTACAGCCAGTATAGTGGAACCCAATGGAAGAAAGGTTCCAGTAGGAGGGTGATGGACCATATTAACAAGGCTGGCAGGTCAAAAGGACAGGAACTGAGAAAAAAAATCAGTGAGTACGGCAACCAGGAATTCACTAGTCCTTTGTGACCTTCAGAAGAGCTGTTCACACCCAGTGGTGTGAGGCCAGAAGGAGAAAGGCTTGGGGTGTGCCAGTCACAAGGAAATGGAGGCACACACCCCTTCTCATCACGGGGTGCTGGGGTGCCCCCCAAAGCACACCGGGGTGGGCGAGATGTTCTTTCTTCCTCATCGTGAGGGTGATATCATCAGCCTTCAGGGCCCTCGAACTCCCTTAATTAAACAGAGCAGACAAATATGAGGATGCTTTCAACACAGAGTATGTCACGTCCTGATGCTGCCAGAAGCCACACAAGAGACACAGATGTGTGTGTGTCTGTATTCCTTCCCACCTGTACTTACGGGGGGCCAGCAAGGACAGTCCTGTGGATATGCCTGTCAAGACAGCTTCACTAGCCCTCATCACAGCAGCATCTCCCACAAAAAGGATCAAAATTAAAACAAGGAAGAAGAACCTCATCAGAGCTGCGGAGTGTGAAAGACCAGCTCTCGCTTGCACGATGCAAATGAAAAACACTCTTAAGACTGCAGGAAATCTCTCCAGGAGCCGGGGGGTTTCATTTTATTGTTGAATAGAACTGACTGCTTTTTCTTTTTCTTTTTTTGAAAGCACTACTCAGTTAAATTTTTTTAACTGCTCAGATTGTCACAGTTAGAATGAATTTTTACCAGATACAGTTATGCTATCAATTTAAACCAGAAGTGACCTGGTAAGTGTCTTATTCCTTTGACCTCGCTGCAGAAAATAAAATGTTTCCGGTCTCTCAAAATATGCAAACCAAAAACCCCTCAATCAGTCAACTGGATTTAACCCAAAAAGGACATGCATTCCAGCACTTACTGCCTAGCTGAATACTTCTGAACAGCGTATCATTTGCCTCAATGTTTAAATCATAAAAACTTTTTCACAATCCTGCTTCAGAAGAACACAGTATACCTGTGGACAAAACCGACCAAAAGATCCATTCGACACAGTCAGCCTGCGCGGGAGGACCTGAAATCCTCGACCGCAGAGTGCGGCTGAAGAGCAAAACACGGGCAAATAAGCTTGGAGTAGATAAATGCAGAGGGTTACCCATTAACACGATTCAGTTCTCTTCTGCACTACAAAAAATTCCAGTAAGCGTTTTGCTCCTCCCTGTCTGTGACCACACATCAGGTGGTTCCTAATAAAGCCCCCTGAGGCTGGCGAAAATGTCAGCAAGAGAAGCAATTCTGAACGTGTGTCCCTGCTCAGTAAGAGCTGCCACTGTGGACGCAGCAGCATGAAAACCTTGACTTTCTCAGGGCTTAGCATCGAGCCGCCAGGCCAGTGAAGCCTCAGGGAGGAGCTACAGTTAAAAACACCAAACTGCTAGTAAATACAAGTGACAGCATCTTGTAAACTGAAAAGCACTTTGTAAACGGTCCTGATGGCCATTTCCCCCTTTTGAGCACCCTCCCACCCGGATCCAGAAGCAGCCTAAGCTCTGGGCAGCAAACTCCGAAAGTTCTTTCAGTCAGAATAGAAGCACAGATTATGTCTTCCAAGGGTTAAGGCTTTTTAAAAGAGAACCCACTCATCACCGAAATCGCCCTAAATTCAACTCTGAGGGGACCACAGGGTCAGCTAACACTGATTACGGGTCCAGCGTTGTCGTGATGGCAATTCACGTCACACACTATACCTGCACCCCTCTTGTAAAGTACTGGCCCCAGAGATGTTCCACTGGAGTCCATGAGGCCCCCGGGTAAAACAGTAAAAAAGAGAAAAAGTTCCTTTCGATAGAACAGGAAAATGACAAAGAATGGCATACCAGTGATGTGGGGATGGGGAAAGCACTAAAAGACCTTCAACGTCCTAAAGCAAAAACAGGTGGGGAGCAGAGTCCGCCGGGAAACTGACGGGAGAAGGGACCGGAACTGAGCGGAACTCAGCCTCTCTCCGAGGAGTCCTTCCGAACCTGAACCTGACTCGTGACTCAGCATTCCCAGCCAGAGGGTGACAACAGCGGCAGGAGGGGGGCACGAGGTCAAGCTGGATTTCCTAACACCAACCTTTTCTAAGACAACGCAGAAAGACCAGTTACTCAGACTTGCTCTGCTGTGGGAGATGCAGGTGGGGAAGCAGACTTACAAAGGTTCCTTACACTCAACACCTAGGGGTGTTCACAGGTTCTCCGGAAATAACATGTGTTTTCTGACCATTATTTTGATAACGGCTGAGGGGCTAGGGAACGACAACTGTAGAAGAGAAGCGCCCTGTAGCGCAACAGCCTGCTTCTCTCACACTCCTGCTGCCAGCCATGACCACCTCCCTCGCGGCCACTGGTCCACCTTCCACCCGTCCCGATGCCCTGCCCTTTCTCCTCACCTGTGCTTCCCTCCTGCTCCACTATGACTCCTAAGTGTGTAAAGGCTGGATGATTAATGCCAACCACAGGGTTTGTGACTCATGTTTGATTAGGGAACTCGATACAGTAACAACCTATTTACTTCCATTTGTATTTGGGTTCCTCCACTTATTAGCAGTGTGTGACACTGGACAAGTTACTCAACTTCTCTGTTCCTCGGTTTCCTCCTCTGAAATACAGGGCTAATAAGAGTACCTAATTCACAGGGGTACTGTAAGCATTAAGCGAGCAATACACATAAAGCACTTATGGACTGCCCCGCACATAGTACCACAATAACGAGAAGAACAAACATTAGGTAACCTTTAAGTACAAAAGCAATACTCTGCCATCCCTATAATTCATAATCTCATTACCTGTCTTTTGGGAATTTCAAAAGATGCCTCCTGGATTCTGGGAGATATACATAACATACACACATATATACATACATATTCATTCCCTCCCCCTCCTGGAGGTTGGTGGACTTTGGCAAACGTTACTTTAAACGTGCACTACTGAATTTCTTATAAAGTAACAGAGGAGTGAAGATCATGAGTATTTATAGAAGAGGCTTAATAAAGAAATCAAATCTATAATCCACCAGGTCACAAGCAACAACATCATCAAATACGAATTCCTACACCCCTGAAGCAAACCCCTGTGGGGCACCTTTTGCTTCTCTTTCGAGTGGCGTCACCCTATGACACATGGACATGACCTCCTGAAGGGATGCGGATGGCTCTGTCGGATGGACATCAGGATGGTGTCTGCTAATAGCCAAGTGGCTGCTACGGGCACCACCTGGCTACACTTCTGGTTATTCCACCTGTGCAGGCTCATTTCAGGGGCTAGAAAGACAGGCCTCGTATTTTATTGCAGAGAGACAAAATGAGGCAGTGACAAGGCCAAGGTCATTCAGAGTAGGTGACAGACAGGAAGAACACCCAAGGGTTTTGACTTCCAATCACAGGACACAAACACACGCCCTTCATCTGGTGAAAGCGCCCTTGAGTCAGGTGGCGAGCCAGACAGAGGCACCACGAATGCACTGAGGCCTACGAGTTAGAAACCAGAAGCCATGGGGCAAAGACTAAAATCACTGAACAACGGTGAGATGCCACAAGCGCTGTGATCCTACCTGAATAAAATGCAATTAGATGCACTTAGTCCTGCATCTTGGTTAACCTTACATCACTAAGAACAACTGCTTTTAATGGGCCCAGCACCTGGACAAGCGAGGCAAGCAAACTTCTCACGCTGTGATGCTACACTTAGAATAGCTTTCCCCATGGAAATGATGGCCTGAGTAGGAGCCAAAAATAGACTGAAAAGCCAATTCCTGACATCAGGGATGCTACACACACAAACACACACACACACAAAACATCTCACAAAAGCAGGATGATCATGAACAGACAGCTTTAATTTAGAGACATGAAATTTCAAACCAGGCAAGACCCTGAAAGTTGTGGCAACTGAGAGCAGAAGACAACGCACAGGAGATGGGAAAGCAAAGGAAAGCTAAAGCAGTGTAAACAAGGAAGGCCCTAAACCTGGACAGACAGACAGCAGTTAGCTCTCTTCCTTATAGGGGCCACTCTGTCCAACCGTCTCACGTGGAGACCAGAAAGACCCACCATGTCTAGCCAATGCTCAAGAAGGGGAAGAGGCTATCGGCATTTGGCTTTATTCCAAAAATTTACTCAAAGGATGACCACTGAAGGGGATGGGGCAAATCTCCGCATAGATCAACGGCCGAATGGGAAGTTTCAAGTAGATAAATCAGCCACCATACTGAAGGGGTCAGGAGCTCAAGGAAAGGAAGGAGCACAAACCGAGGGCTTCTTTTAAGTCCTAAAGAAGCTTAACTTTGGCTGCTTGGTCCAGCTCCAGCCTCAGGAGCTGGACCATAAATTCCAGTTTCTAGGAAGAACTACTTATTTTATTTCTGTTGATAATTTTCATGGTAGTGGCCAGGAGGGGGTAGGACTTGTTGGCCAGCCTCTTCATCTCTCTCTCTGAATTTTCTGAATTTGTTCATTAAAAACTTAAAAGAAATGAAGAGACTAAGATTACGCATTGTCCACCGTACTAACATGAAAACTACAAAAACACTCCACAGCCCACGAAACAATCCACACTAACAGGACACTATTTTTAAAATGCCAATAGGTGGCAGCTTTAAAAAGAAATAAGTTTCCCAAGATTGTCACTATTTTATTCTATCAATAATTGGGTTCTCAAATCTCATAACCAGATTAGTGGTGGACCAGGAATCAGAACCTAAATGCTCAGTCTCGGTCTAATGGTCTTTCCTTTACAGCACACTGTCACCTCAATGGATTTATAAGGAATGGGAGGTGAGAAGGAAAATCTTCCTAAACCACAATGCTGCAAGGTCCCAGGACCCACCCCATCGAGCAAAGCAAGAAAGACATTCAGCAGACCACGGTCATCTGTGCCTACGGCTCAGGGTAACGGAGAGGTACCTATCAGGTATAAACTCGCCTCTCCCTCCCCAGTAAGCCTACTCTCAAATCCTAAAAGCAGCAGTGGGTCCTGCCATCCATGAATAGACACTACATGTCACCACTTCCTAGAATTCTTATATCCCTTAGCTTCTGCCAAGCTCAGAAGCTGCAGAAACTACAATGGCAAAGAAAACATCACCACTGGAGCCACGATGGATTTCAACAAATTCAAAGCAAGTCAGGAGGGCAGCTTCAAAATATATCCAAGCTGGTGCCTTAAAGCTATTTTCTACTAAATTCCAAAATAGGTATTTTAAGTCAAACTTCGTATAATTACACATGGCGGGGGGAGACAGACTGAACATAACTGTAAACAGAGTTAACCACCACTGTCAAGATGAACAGGAACAACAACTGATAAACATGGCAGCTCCCGGCAGTGAGCTAGGCCTGCCTCCCTGAGTCCCAGGGCAGGAGGCCATGACAGAGTAAAACGAGTTCCGTTCCAGAAGTCACAAACCTTTAGAGAAGATGGTTAGGGAAAAACATTTTTTAAGAACCCACGGGAAAACGCTAGCAACCGTTTGCTAGCGTGGCAATGCACGAACACAGTGTAAAGAGCAAAAATCTTCTCTTCCCAACACGGCAATACTGGTGGTAATTTTTAAGAAGCATTCTGATGCAAAAAGTAATCTTTTCCACATACTTTTGCATGAACTTATCATTTTCTCTCTGAGTCAGAGAAGCTACCGCCTGATTTGTATTTCTCTGAGGGGAAGCCAGGGGTCCTGTGTGCAGATTTCTGTGTCTGTGGATGCCCGTGCACTGGCCAGGAAAAAGACCTTGCTGGTATCAGCAGTCACTTCTGCCACTAGGAAATGGATCACAGGCTCTTCCTGGGAGTGGGGCCTTTTTCCCCGCCTGAGCTGTCATCACAGACCCCTTGTGCAGGTCACCTTTGTCTCCCAGAGTGTGAGAAACCCAGATTAACTTCTAAAGTGCCCTCCCCTGAAATCACACCACTCAACATCCCAGGCAGCTAAACCAGCCCAGGCCTGATTCCTGCTTCGAAATGTTTTCTTGAAGGAGAGAAGGAGGAGGAGATGAAGAAGGGGTGAAAAATACAGGGGGCGTGTGTGTCTCTCTGAATCACTGATAGGAATTCACACTCAAGAAAACAAGTCATGAAAACCACCAAACCAACCTTGGTTCACAGTTTCAGGGTTATGACGATGAACGCTTTTTGCAGTTTTGTAAAACTGCAATATTCACCAACATCATAGGGGAGTCTGACGTTTCCTTAATGGCCTCAGGTAAAAAAAAAAAAACAAAAACCTTCAGGTTTCCAAATGGGTGGCTCTCCTCCATCCATGGCTCTATAGTATTTTTTTTTTTTTCAAGAAGTCCAACTGTACTTAAGAGTCATCAATCCCAGTCAGCAGCTGTCACATCCCTCCCTGCTCCCCCAGTACTATTAATATCACGGCTCTGATTGTTAATGATTTACTCAAAGTTCCCTGCAGCAATTAAAACGAGGCAACAAGGTAAAACACAAAGGAGTTGGTTTTCTTCACCCATAAAAACGCATTCTGTAACCTAGTGAACTTCTTGGGGTTTTATGTCGGCCGCGATTTTCACCTCTATCTTTGTTTTGGAATGCCACAACCCCTCCCTGAACGGACCGGACCGGCACGGCCTTCCTTTCTGGATGCACAATGCAGCATGTAGCTCCTTGGGGGTCAGCAGAACGCCGCACCGGTGTAAAGCCGAGCGTGCCCGAGAGCCCCAAGAGTTCCCCCCCACTAGAGTGGGTCCACATACACAATCTTGAGGCCGACACCGCAGCCTAGTACGGCTTGGAAGTCCTCCGTGTGCGGAAGCCCGGGGCCCGGTGGCCCAGGGCTGGTGCAATGACTTTGCACCGGAGCGTCCCCTCCGCTGAGGCTTGTCCTCCCACCTCGGCCCACTGCAGCTGCACCATTCCAGGCAGCGCCCCGCATGTCTCCCCTCCTACCCTAGGGCTCTAGCAGCCAACTCGGTCCTCCGTCGGCCCCCGGCCCCGGCCCCGGCCCCCGCCCGCCGGCCCGCCGCCCAGCCGCACCTTGGTCTCCTTCACGTGCTGCTTGACGCCCTCCGGGTACCACTGGACGCGCACGTAGCCGCGGCGCAGCGGGCTGGCCCGGCCCTCCTCGTGGCCCGCGCCCCCCGCCTCGGAGCAGCCCGAGCTCCCACGGCCCTCCTCCTCGCCCTCCGAGTCCGAGTCCTCGCCGTGGATGAGGCGCACCAGCCCGAAGTGCACCGAGCCGCGGTAACGGCCCGACACCAGGTCGTGAGAGAACAGCAGCCGCTGCGAGCCGGCTTCGGGACCGGAGTCCGAGGACGGCCCAGAGGCCGAGTCCGGGGCCGGGGCCGGCGCCGGGGCCGGGGCGAGTGCTGCGTCCGGGGCCGAGGTCTCGTCCGGGGCCGTGTCCGGGACCTGGGCGGGAGCCGGGACTGCGGGCGCGGGTGCTGCGGGATCCGCCATAACTGCTCTGCGCGAGTCTCGGGCGGCGGCGGCGGCGGCGGCGGCGGCAGCAGCGGCGGCGGCGAAAGAGGCGCGGGCAGGCGGGGCCAGCCGGCGCCGGGGGCGGAACCACGGCGCGCTGACGTGTCCTTACGTGCCGTCGTCGTCAGGAAACCGAGATGCGGTTGCTAGGGGCTACCGCCTTGTCGCTAGGGGACGCTAGAGATTCTGCCTTGGGCGGGGGGCGAGGTGGGAAAGGATGAACTCCACGAGGGCGGGCGGGGCCAGAGGGGATAAAAGTAGAGGGAGGGGGCAGGGGTGGGGACCCAGGAGGAGGAAGTAGAGTGGTCACCGAGGAAAAGGGGAGTGGCCGAGGTGGGACGGAGGATGGTCCGAAGAGTGTCAACAACACTTAATGAGCTCCCCTGGCGTCTCCAGTCTAGTGGTAGGCACTGAGAGGGATAGAGAAAGAACAAGATACAGTCTCTGTCCTCTAGGTGTTTACAATCTAGCTGGGGAGGCAAAACATGTACTGTACACGTTAAATAGCTTAAAAGCAGCTCCAAGGCAGCTTGTAAGCAAGGCCACATAGAGAGTGTATCTAGAGTGTATTGCGTTAGGGAATAACGTGCACAGCCTGGAAGGTTATGACCCCTCAGGGATTGGTCAAGGGGTTGGTGAAGGAGTCCCAGAGAAAGATCAGAAAGGTAAGCAAGTTGGGCTTCCCTGGTGGCACAGTGGTTTAGAATCCGCCTGCCAATGCAGGGAACACGGGTTCGAGCCCTGGTCCGGGAAGAATCCCCCATGCTGCAGAGCAACTAAGCCCGTGCACCACAACTGTTGAGCCTGCGCTCTAGAGCCCGAGAGCCACAACTACTGAGCCCGCGTGCCAAAACTACTGAAGCTTGAGTGCCTAGAGCCTGTGCTCCGCAACAAGCCACCGCAATGAGAAGCCCGCGCACCACAACGAAGAGTAGACCCCGCTCACCGCAACTAGAGAAAGCCCGCGCGCAACAACGAAGACCCAACGCAGCCAAAAATGAATGAAATTAAATAAATAAATAAGAAAGGTAAGCAAGTGTTAGTGGCCCCTGTGGTTTGGCTTTACATACATCTAAATGAGTACAAAGCTCCTTGAGGCTTATGCATGGCAAGAGGTAGGATAGTGACGTAGTTAAGAGTGGAAGCCATAGGGGATTCCCCCCCCGTGGCGCAGTGTGAGAAACCGCCTGCCAATCGAGGGTACATGGGTTCAATCCCAGGACCGGGAAGATCCTACATGCTATGGAGGTACTGAGCCCGCGCACCTAGAGCCCGTGCTCCGCAACAAGAGAAGCCACCGCAATGAGAAGCCTGCGCGCCGCAAGGAAGACTAGCCCCTGCTCACCGCAACTAGAGAAAGCCCGCATAACAAACAAGAAGAGTTTGATTCCAATTTTCGGCACTGCCACTTACTAGTCTTATAAAGTTGGCAAGCTGATAAACTTTTTTTCACCTTAATTTTCTCATCTGTAAAATTGGGGAGGTAATAGCAGTACCCGTCTCATCTGGCATTTGAGAGGATTAAGTGAAATAGACCAGTGCCTGGCATATAGTTCCCTCAATAAAGGAACTTTTTAATAATATTACATTATTATAATATTCCAAGCCCCCTGCCTAGACTAAAATTCTAGATTGGCAGAACTCTTAGACCTATGATCTGCTCCAGATTGCCATTTTAAAATATAAAAAGTAATTATACTAATGTGTCTCCTAAGTAAGTTCCAAAAGATTTAGATGTAGTCTCAGCGGACAGATTCATAATGGGTTGTTGAAAGGAAATTAGGAATAATCAAGATATAGCCCTCACCTTTCACAGTTACAATCTTTATTCTTTTTCCACAATTTTCTGCAAGACCATTAATGGCAGATTAGTAAGATGATTCAATATTACAGTATTTAGGTTCTTCAAAAAAGTCATTGGGTAATTTATAGGCTGCTGAGGATACAGACTACACTCCTGGAAAAGTTATAAGAACACTCGTGAAAGAAAAAACATTTTTAAAATATAGAAAAAAAAAAAGAAGAAGAAGAACATGCATGAAGCACAGATGGCAACCTGAGTACATGAGATGCCCTGAGCCAAGAGTATTGATGTAATATTGGGCTGGGGGCGGGGGGGGGTGGGTTGTCAATGGACCTGTATCTTAGAAAACTCACATACTAAGATATAGGAAAAGCACTTAAGGGGAATTAGTATATGATTCAGGGCCACAGCTGGGTTCCCAAAGCATCGGCTTCCCATCACAGACCACAGTGCAGAATGGCCATTTGGAATCATTGCTGTAAGGACACAGTTCCCCACTCCCTTCCCCATAAAGACCTGGGAGGCTTAGTAGCAGTGACATAGTAACTTCTATTCCATCTACCATGTCCCTTTAGCTCTGTCTCCTTGGCCCCGATCACCTAACATTTGCTGATCACCTGTTATTGACCAGGCACTCTGCCAGGCACATTCACATACATTATCTTGTTTGTTATCATAATCTGGAATATAGGTGTAATTAACCCTCTTGTACCAGTGAGGAAACAGAACCCAAGGAATTCAGCGCCTAAGGTCACAAGGTAGTAACTGGCAGAGCCAGGTTGGAACCCAGGTCTCCTGACTCAAGTGCAGGGTCTTTTTTTTTGGCCATGCCGCGTGGCTTGTGGGATGTTAGTTCCCCAACCAGGGATTGAACCCAACCCCGGGCCCTCGGCAGTGAGAGGACGGAGTCCTAACCACTGGACCGCCAGGGAAGTCCCCGCAGGGGCTTTTCTAGTCCTGTGTCCATCAAGGGATGGGGGGTGAGCAAGTCGTTAGGAGGGGCAGGGCAATGCAGGCCCCAAATCTTTGTTTGATGTCAAAAATCCAAGTGAGCTTTGCATTCTACTCCAGCTTATGCCAGTGTTTGTTTTCACATAAAAAGAATGTCCTTTCTTCCCTAATCGTTGAGTAAAATGAGCACTCCAGGAAGACGTGCCGTGTTTATTCTGCGGCTTCTTATAATAACAGCTAATAATAGCAACAATTTATTGAGCTGTAACTTAATGCCAGGTACTATGAGAAGTGCTTTACATAGATTACCCACCTTTACATAGATTATCCGCCTGTGAGGGAGGAAGTATGAGCCCCTACTTTGTGAAGCACTGTGCCAGACTGTGCTGTGCCCCACTCCCGCACCACTACCAAGAACGTTCTAGGTTGTAGGCAAGAGACCTTGATTTCAAATGCTGACCCCTCTCTTGCTAAACCTGTTTTGAGCACGTAGATCCTCTTGTATTTATATGTGTAACCCTGGTGCCTAGTAAGTGCCTGGCACAGCATTGGCACACAATAATGTACCATCTTGGTGGGTACAGTCTGAGGTTTCTGTACTTCCATTTGGCCAGTTTCCCATCCTCTCCTCTGTATACCTGAGGAGTTGAAGCTGGGGTGGGGGAGAGCAGTGCTCTCTGGCCCTCTCCTATCTCAAAGCCCTTTCTTCTCTTTTTTTTTCATATTTTATTTATTTATTTGGCTGCGCCGGGTCTTTGTTGCAACATGCAGGATCTTTGTTGCCACGTGTGCGATCTTTGTTGCGGCATGCGGGATCTTTTAGCTGTGGCATGCGAGCTCTTAGTTGCAGCATGTGGGATCTAGTTCCCCAACCAAGGGTCAAACCCGGGCCCCCTGCATTGGGAGGGCGGAGTCTTAGCCACTGGACCACCAGGGAAGTCCCTCAAAGCCCATTCTATCACCCCCAGTTTGAGCTTCATCTGAGCCCTTTTACAGAGAGAGGCTCAGTACATTCCTCCCCACCTCCACCTCGTGGTGACCTTCAGTGCCCTCACTCAGACCTGAGGTGCCCTGGACAAGGTTTGAGGCTTGACTCCTTCCCAAACCCCAAAGCCCCCGACAGTGTCTCTTCACATCCAGGCTGGCGAGTGGGGTGAGCCTGGATGGAAGCGACTGCCTGATTTTTATTTTCATAATTGTTGACTGAAAAAAACCCTTTATTCCCCAATGGAAAAACCCCCTTCTCTCATGGCCCCAACACCTAGCCCTTCCTGGCAAATAGAGATGCTTCTTGGGAGAATTTTGCTTATTTACAAATGTGCCTGCCAGAAACTGAGCTAGCCTGGCCACTCCCCTTGCTAAGGAGCTGGCCAGGTGCAGGGGGCAGCAGAGCTGACAGCAAAGTGAGCTGATCTCGGGGAAGCAGGCCGTGTCTCGTCCCTATCTTAACTGGCCACTGGCTGCCTCTCCAGACCCATGCATGAAGTGTGCATGGGCCCCACACCGCCCCCTGGGGGAGCCTTACCCTGCCCGGCCTCCCCAAACCTCCACGTAGGAGCAAATCCAGACGGGCGCAGAGAGGTCCTTCTACCCTGAAGTGAGGGTTTGGGGGCTCTAGGCTGGCTTCAGCACTGGGGGCTTTAGTTCAGAAAGTGGGGCAGGAAGGGAGCTGCCCTGGAGAGTCCTCCCACACCTCAGTGGCTGGCTGGAGAAATGCCTCTGAGATCCAGCTGTGTGTTGCTCTAGAATCACGGGCTCTGGGAGTTAAAAGGGCTCTTCTTGTCCCTGGAGCCTCACCTCTCCTTGCATTGATGCCCTGGGAGAACCAAGTGTGGGGTCTGCCCAAGGTCACCCTGCAGTACAGTCAGGATCAGGACCCAGACCAGCTGGCCTTTGGCCATCCTCACTCCTGACTGTGAGGATGGGTTGCAATCCATTGGGTGAAACCCTTTGTGCTGAGGGCACCAGTGGGAAGGCTGAGCCATAGTGAGAGCCCAGGCTTGGCAGGCTCATCCTGCTTCCCTCCTTCTTGAGGATACAGGGGCCAAAGACAGCAAATCCACCAGACCAGCTTGCAGAACAACAGGGCTGCAGTGGCTTAATCACGCCACGCTCTTCACCACCAACACCCCAGCACCAACACATGGGTGTTTCCTGGATGACCAGCCACGGGTACAAAGTGGCATCTTCTCCCCAAACCCCTTCCTTTTCCCAGAGTCCTCATCCAGGTTGATGGCAGGGTCACTTACCTGGGTACCAAGTTGGCCACCTGAGGGTCAGCCCTCGATATTGAGCTCCGTAAGTCATCAAAGCCCGGGTCTCGGGCCCTCTACCCCCTTTTCACAACCCCAAGTCCAGAGCTGCTCCGCAGAGGGCAGCTCCGTGGGGGCTGGTGCGGGAGTGGTGATGGGATGGTGCAGTGGCTAAGGCTGAGGTTCTTCAGTTAGATGAACGTGGGTCTGAAGCTTGTGCTGCCGCTGACTCGCTAAGTGACCTTGGGCAACTTACTTTTCTTCTCTGAGCCTTGGTTTCCTTTCTGTAAAATGGGAATAATAACAGTAGCTACTAGATAGGGCTATTGAGAGTTTAACTGACATGATGAATGGGAGGTGCTTTGCACCTGCCTGCACAATGTAGGAGCCTGATCAACGTTAGCTGCTGCTATTACTTCATCTCCACCCCTTGCTTACGCCATTGCTGTAGTCGCCTCACCACCTTGTTCCCGGGAGATTGAAAATATAAACGTGATCATCCGACTTCTTAGCTTAGCGTCTTTCCGTGGCTTTCCATGGTCCGCCAGAGAATGGCACAAGGGCCCCTTCATGAATTGGTTCCTTCCACCTAACTCCCACCCCGCCTTCCACCTCTGCACCCAGTGCACACACTCCACGCTCTGGCCTCAGCTGCTCGCGCCAGGATCCCGACATTTTGGTGCCGCCATTGCCTTTGCACTTACTTCACCATCTGCTTGTAATTTTTTATTCCTCTGCTTCAACCCATGGTTTTACCTAAAGAACTCCTTTTCATCTTACAATACTCAGCTTGGGGCTTCTTTTTATTCTATCTATCTATCTATTTATTTATTTATGGCTGAGTTGGTTCTTTGTTGCTGCGCGCGGGCCTTCTCTAGTTGCGTAGAGCAGGGGGTACTCTTCGTTGCGGTGTGCAGGCTTCTCATTGCAGTGGCTTCTCTTGATGCGGAGCGTGGGCTCCAGTACTTGCGGCTCGCGGGCTCTAGAGCGCAGGCTCAGCAGTTGTGGTGCATGGGCTTTGTTGCTCCGCAGTATGTGGGATCTTCCCGGACCAGGGCTCGAACCCGTGTGTCCTGCATTGGCAGGCGTATTCTTAACCACTGCGCCACCGGGGAAGCCCCAGCTAGGGGCTTCTTATCTATGAAGTCCTCCAAGAGCCCCATTTTCCCCACTTATTCCCCCACTTACCTGGTCGTACCTGTCTGATTGCATTTATTTCCCTCTATTACAACCATTTGTTTGCATGCCTATCTCTCCTGTGGGACCGTATCTTCTTTGTACCTTTGTATTCCAGCATCCAGCATAGCTCTGATTCATAGTAGGTACTCAGAAGATTTCTGTTGGGCTTCCCTGGTGGCGCAGTGGTTGCGCGTCCGCCTGCCGATGCAGGGGAACCGGGTTCGCTCCCCGGTCTGGAAGGATCCCACATGCCGTGGAGCGGCTGGGCCCGTGAGCCATGGCCGCTGAGCCTGCGCGTCCGGAGCCTGTGCTCCGCAACGGGAGAGGCCACAGCAGTGAGAGGCCCGCGTACCGCAAAAAAAAAAAAAAAAAAAAAAAGATTTCTGTTGAGAAAGAGACTCACAGACATAGAGAACAGACCTGTGGTTGTCAGAGGGGAAGGGGGTGGGGGAGGGATGGATTAGGAGTTTGGGGTTAGCAGATGCAAACTATTATATATAGAATGGATAAACAACAAGGTCCTACTGCATAGCCCAGGGAACTATATTCAATATCCTGTGATAGACCATAACGGAAAAATATGAAAAAGACTGTATAGATATATGTATAACTGAATCACTTTGCTATACAGCAGAAATTAACACAACATTGTAAATCAACTATACGTCAATTTAAAAAAATTTTGTTGAATGATTGAACAAAACAAACCAACTTCTCTCAAAGGTCCCGACGGTGCCAACAGGTCTCCCTGGGACACCTCTGTCTTTGCTCAAGTCCCCAGTTCTCCATTTGTCCTAGACACGCACCCCACACAGGCACATTCACCCCACGCGCACATACGTACATATACACATGTATACACACTCGTGCACACACACACACATGTGCCTCCCCCCACCATTGCTCTCTCCTTAAACTTCAGTTTCTAGATCTGGACTGCCCACGGCAGCGGCCCCTAACCACCCGTGGGTCTTGAGCACTTGAGATGTGGCTGGTCTGAACTGACACTGGATTTTGAAGACTCAGTGTAAAAAAGAAAAAAAAAAGAGTATGAAACATGTCTAATAATTTTTATATTGATTACTTGTTGAAATGACAATAACTTTATATATATTGGGTAAATACAATATTTTATTAAAATCAAGCTAACCTGTTTCTTTTGGCTTTTTCTTGTGTGGCTACTAGAAAATTGAAAATCACACATGCGGCTCACAGGATCTTTCTGTTGGAGAGCCAGGCTCCAGATGCTCAGGAAGCCGTAGGTCCCTTCTTTCTCCAGGAGGTGGCGATCTCTTCCTGCTCTTGACACTTCCGTTGCAGAAAGGTCTGGAAAGTTCCTGAGAAGACTGCCTGTGTAATATGGCAGATTTTGAACCCTAAATAAGGATGGGGCCACATTCAGCCCTGCCGTGATGTCAGCCTATCTATGCAAAGGAGGCTTCAAAATAAATCCACAGCAAATCAATGAGCTAAGTGTCATCCTCCTCAACAGAATCACCACCTAGCTGATAGACTCCCAGTCTCTGTATCCAGCACATTGCCACACGTTCAATACAATTTCTGTTTTCCAGGGGTTTATAAGCTCCCGGGAGCTCGCCCAGTGAACGTCCTGCACACAATTCTCCATCTCAGCCTCTGTCCCCTGGGGAACCTGCTAGTGACAGATTATGGTTGGAAAGGTAAACATGATTAGGCAAAATGTGCTCCATGCCAGGTGTGCAGAGCCCATCTTAAGTGCAGGGGAGGAATGAGAAAAGGATGCCACCCTCAAAACCACCAGAAAACGCAACTAGTTGCCCAAGTGCCTGAACTGAGGGCTGCCTTCCCTTCCTGTCCTGTCCAGGCCTTTTAGTTGCTCTGCTGGGAAAACTGGGGTCTCAAAGGCATCATCAGAGTGTTTCCGGGCCCCCCAAAACACTGCATCTGGTCCCCACCCACCCCACCCCCACTCTCCTGGAAGGACTCTTAACAGTCATCAGGGACCTCCTTGTTAGCGGAATCTGAGATCTTTTCTCCACTCCGGGCTGCATGAGATGCTGCTGGCCACCCCCTGCTTGGGTTTTGGGATGTGTCCTGATCCTGGGTCGGCTCATCTCCTCATCCTTCTTCCTGTTAATGGTTCCCCCCTCCAACCCAGAGAGAACATCCCCAAGCTTGGGCCCCAGCTTCCCTGTGGGGACACGCGGCCCCTCAGAATGTTCTTCCCATACTGTGACTCAGATGTCCACTCCATCGTGAGGACAGCCAAGTCTGTACCCGTCATCCCACCGCTATGGAGCATTAGTGGGATGGGGGGCTCAGCCGGATCAGAGGCCAGGCTCTGCTGGAGCAGGTGGGCAGTCAGGTCCCATGGCTCTCTGGGGTTCCCCATGTGCCCTGGACAACCTGCCTCCAATTGTCATAGAATGTTCTGGAGCCCTGGAGCAGGAGCCCAGCCATAGCCCAGGATTTGCCTGGGACCACAGAGCCTGTAGGAGAGAGCTGGCAGCCAGCCACAGCTGATGCCCAGATGTGTGTATCCCTGTCCGGTGGGCTAGGAGGCCCCACAGGAGACCAGGCTGGAGGGGCTGACGGTGGGACTCCTGAAGGGGAGCCATCATGGGAGAAGAAGTGCAGAGTGGGGACAGGGGAGAAGACCCTCGAGTCTCCTGCCCTCGGCAGTTGGGACCCAGAGTATCTGCCTCTGGGTGTTTCCGTGCGTGTGCAAGAGCACATGCGTGTTCAGCAAAGTGGGGGGAAGAGCAGCCCTGAATCCTCTGCTTTCCTGCGGGGGAGGGCTGGCGGCTGAGGGAGCCCACCCCCAGCATCCGAGCAGATGCTCAGTGGACAGTGGGCATGTGGCACGGTGACCACGGAGTCACCAACCGGGCCTCCTCCACAGCCTTCATCTCTGTCTCGGGCATCTGCCCCCTGAACCTTGACCAGGTCTGGCACTTCCTGACCCTGTGTCCTGAGCTGTCCCTGGACTGGTTCGTGGAGGGCCGCCTCGTCGGCTCCCTGTGGGCTGAGGAGAGACTCACTCAGGTGAGGAAGGGGTTGGGGGCAGAGATGCCCAGCCCCAGGAAGGCCTCTGGGAGAGAGGCCACTGCCCGATGGCCCCAGCTCCTCCTGCTCTCACAGAGGCCAGCCAGGTAGGGGGAGGAGCCTGGAGGCTAGGATTTCTTCCTCCAAGCCAAGAGAGGAGCACGGACGCGGGTCCTCTCCAGGGCAAGACCAGTCCTTTGCGGTCTCAAGACCCTCATGGAGGGAGCGCCATAGGGCCGGGAATGTAGGTCCCAATTTGGGGTCTCCTTGGGTAGGAGGGGGGTCCTGATTAGAGGCACTCAGGGGCACCTGCCCTTGGCCCAGGTGGGGGTGGTTTGGGGGTGCAGGTGTCCACCGAGGTGACCTGGACTCGTGTCCGTCTCTTGCCCCCAGGAGTCGCTGACGCTGCACAGGCCCGGGGGCCGCACGGCCCACCTGCACGTGCTGGCCATGCACCGCCCCTTCCGGCAGCAGGGCAAGGGCTCCATCCTGCTCTGGCGCCACCTGCACCACCTGGGCGGCCGTCCGGGCGTGCACCTGGCCGTGCTCACGTGCGAGGACAGGATGGTGCCCTTCTACCAGAGGTTCGGCTTCCACCCTTTGGGCCCGTGTGCCGTAGGCTCACTCGCCTTCACGGAGATGCAGTGCTCCCTGCGGGGCCACGCCTCCCCGCGCAGGAACACTGGCTGCTGAACTGGCCGCCCCCTGGGGAGCCCACAGCCGGGTGCCAGAGGTGTGGGGAGGCAGGCTGGGGGCTCCTACCCAGTCCCGCCGTCCCCTTCTCTGCCCTGCTGTCGCTCAGCTCAGCTCAGCCTGAAGGGAGACAGTGATTCCCAGAGGGTCCTGAGGTGGGGGGTGGGGGGTGGGGGGTGAAATAAAGAGAGGACGGGGCGGCTGCTCCCAGCCCAAGCTGCCCTGCTGGGACACGAGTGCTGTATCCTCCAGTCTGTCCGCGAGGCCCTCTGGACCCCCTGCATCCAAACTGCACCCGCACGTGGCTGGGTGGGTGAACTGGGGACAGCGGGAGGCAGCCTGCAGCCGTGCTTCAGCGTCCTTGCCAAAGGAGCCGGGTGCCCAGGGGGCCCTTGTTCCCCCAGGCCCAGGGCTGCCCCTTCCCATCCTCATCCCTGGAATGGAGGCAGCCGGGAGCGGGGAAGGGCGGGGGCCACCCCCCGGCTCCCACCACCACCCTGGGCACCCGCGGTTACTGTGGCTCCTCTGTCCCACCGGGTGTGGGGTGAAGGGCTGGGGAGAGGCAGGGAATGGACCAGTGCTGCACCCCCGCCTCCACACTGCTCCTGCCAGGACGGCCCCCCCCACCAAGCCAGAGCCCTCACCGGGGCTTGGGGAACGCAGGGGTCTAAAGATTTGACACCACCTTCTCAAGGGCCCCCGTGAGCCCCTCCACGTGACCCCAACCTAGCTTCTTGTCCAACCAAATCTCCCACCAGTCCCACAGGTATCCACTGTCCCTTTGGGCCAAGCCCCTGCCCCCTGACCCTGCCGCCCCCCACTCCCAAAATAAAGTTCCAGCTTTTATTCTATGCAAGGCTGGAGGTCAAAAGATGATACTTTCGGGCTTCCCTGGTGGCGCAGTGGTTGAGCGTCCGCCTGCCGACGCAGGGGACGCGGGTTCGTGCC
>NW_021145388.1:0-31747 GCF_002837175.3 Physeter macrocephalus | reverse complement strand
GCGTACCGAAAAAAAAAAAAAAAAAAAAAAAAAAAAAAAAAAAAAAAAAAAAAAAAAATGATACTTTCTTAAAGAATATCATTTAATACATTTCAGACATCATCCATACAAAGTTAGCGTTACTTAAAAAAAATTAGGACCATAATATAAACTGGTAAAAAAAAAAAGGCCTGATTGACCTTGGGCAACCCCTGGACACAGGTCCTTGGGGTGGCCCCGCCCTCGCCTGGGCAGGAGTGAGGCAGAGGATGGTGGGCTGGCTGGCGTCAGTCCAGCCCCAGGAGGCAGAACACTGACTTGAAGGAAGGGACTGGGCTGGGAGGGGCTGGGGGCCCTGGGTGCGGGGCAGGTTCAGCCTCTCTTTGCTGAGAACAGCGGAGGCTCTCGGCTTCCCAGTCTAGCTGTGTCTCTTCGCTCCTTCTCTGCCCCAGACCGCTGCCAAACCCTGTCCCAGAAGGTTTGGACCCGGAGCGTTATGGGCAGGCTCACCAGGCCACGGATGAGTGCAGGACGTGGATTCACAGGGCAGAGATGGGAGGGGAAACAGGAAGGGGCCGCGGCCAGGCAGGGCTGGGAACCTGGTGGGAACCCCAGCCAGGTCCCCAGAAGGGCAGGCTCACAGCAACGGGGAGGGGGAACGTACCAGCAGAGCCAGAGGTGGGAGACGGGCAGCAGCCCGGAACCTTGGGAAGAAAGGAGCCCACCCCCCCAGGAAGTGGTCCTGACAGCAGGGGAGCAGGGTGATGTCAGGGCCTGGGCCCTGAGCTGCAGAAAAACACATGTTCGGAGTGTCCCCAGCCCGGGCCCGGGGGAGGGGGGCCTCAGTCCCCCAAGGAGCCGCGCCTGATGACCGTCTCCCACAGACTCAGCCTCTCCTGGGGGCAGAGCTCCCGGGAGCAGGGCCGGCCCCACAGGGTCTCTGGAGCGGGGGTGGGCGCTGTGCAGGCAGGCAGCGTGGCCCGGGCACAGTCCCCGTGTCCTCAGCGCTGCCGGCCCCGCCAGGCAGGTGGTCAGTGCAGCACCTGGTCCAGCTCGTACTTCTCGCAGAAGCGGCTGGTGAAGGGGAAGCAGGTGAGGTACTCGATCCAGGGCCAGTGGATGGGGTAGACGTAGAGCCAGATGACCAGCGAGGCGAAGAGGCCGGCGAAGACCAGCAGCGACACGAGGATGAGGGCGCGCTTGCGGTACTTGTCACTCGTGCCGAAGGTGATGTAGGGCAGGAAGGCGAAGGCCAGCAGCAGGCCGCTGAGGAAGCCGAAGATGTGGGCGATGTTGTCGATCCAGGGCAGGAGGCCGCAGATGAACAGGAAGAGCACGATGGCCGACAGGTTCAGGAAGGCCTTCCAGGGCCGCTCCAGCAGCTGCCAGCTCTGGAAGAGCTCCACAAAGAGGCAGGCCAGGAGGCCGAACTGCGACCCTGCCGGGCCCACCTGGGGTGGGTGGATGGGGAGGGGACAGGGTCACTTCCAGGTGCCAGGTGGGAGCCTGTGGGGAGGCCTGGAGCCCCAGGATCCGGGTCATCCTCTCCGTGAGCCCCTCCCAGGGTGGGGGCCCCGAGCCTGACGGCCGGGGGGCAGAAGAGGTGCAGCTGGAGCTGCTGGAACAAAGCCGGACCCGTTCCACGCCCCCTTCCTGCAACACTGAGCACCTACCACGCGCACGCCCAGCGCGATAAGCAGGACAGGCTGCTCCAGGCAGCGCACGTGGGGATGGACAGACACTGCGCAAGCCCACGGCGTGAGGCTGAACTGATCAAAAAACTGCCGTTTCTTTGGGTCAAGAACGGTTGCACGAGGGCAACTTCATACGGCCCAGCTCGTAGCTATGGGACGTGCTGGCAGACGGTGGTCGTGGTCGAGGAGAGAAATGAAGCAGAGAAGAGGCAGAGTAAGGGACGGGGTCCAGAAGGTCTTTCTGGAGGTGACCTCTACACGCGACCCAGGGGCACCACTGCTCCCTCGCGCCTCGGGACGGACTAAGGAATTGGCCGGGAAGCCCCCAGCTTAGCTGTCCATCCGCTGTTGAGCCTGACATGGCAGGGGCCGTGCGTCCCTCAGGCCAAGCCAGGCGGGAGGCGTGGAAGCAGTAGAGCTAGCCCTCCCTGCCGCATCCCGAGTCCCTACCTCCGCGCGGTACGGGAGGAAGATGGCACTGGCGAGGTTGCCGGTGATGCCGCTGAGAATGAAGATGATGGCGATGCGGTGCCAGCCGGCCAGCTTCTCCAGGTCCCGTAGGATGGTCATTTGGAAGATCACAGACACGAGGCAGTGCACCACCCTGGGCGGGGACACACCGGGCATCAGCCCCTCGCCCCGTCTGCCAGCCAGCTACTTCGGGAGCAGGGGGGTCTGGCAGGTTGTGCCGGCTGTGCCCTGGCCCAGGGGCCCCTCCTCCGGGAGTCCAGGTGGGCGGGCACCACAGGGGTCTGGGGGGTGGGCAGCGAGGCACCTCTTACCCAGCGTGGAGGAACAGAGACAGCCAGAGCCTGTAGAACTGGTCTGGGACCTCAGGATTGAGGAAGGGCAGCAGCCCACACACCTCGTCCAAGCAGTGCACCTGGGGGTGAGAGCATGGCAGTCAGAGCCTAGGGTCCGGCTGGGTCCGAGGCCCTGATGCAGGGGGCAGGACCAGATGCCCGCGGCAGGAGGGCACGCAGGCTGCTGCGCCTGGCTGCTCGCGCCCAGGGCCCCCCCAGACCCCGGGGTGAGGAAGCGTGCCGGCCGGGAAAGTCAGCCTCAGGGCCCACGGACACGTGCCTCCTCCCTCCCTCCCAGAGAGCCCCCCACCTCACCTGGGAGCAGAGCGTGGCCTCTTCGTGGAAATAGCCGTGCATGAACTCGCAGTATTCCCGAGTGGTGATCTCACAGCTGGGGGACAGGGAGGCAAGGCGAACATCAGGGCCCTGAGTCCTGCCCCCTAGTGCCTAGTGCCCAGTGCCCGGCCGCAGCAGGTATCACTGGCAGGGCGCGGTGCCCCTCTGCGGGAACCTGCCCACACCACGGACGGCCCCCGGGTGGGGAGGGAGGACGCCAGCTGGGTGGTGGGTGACAGAGGGGGAGCATAGGGGCTCCGGGCAGAGGGCCCAGGCCGGCTCACCTGCCCTTGGTGCCGATGCAGCAGGGGCGGCCCCGGATCTGGCAGTCCATGTGCGGGAAGCCCGAGCGGTTACTCCTGGTCTGGTCCGTGCAGATCTGCCAGGAGGGGCACAGACAGCGGCTGGGGCTGTGCAGCGGCACGCAGGCCCTCCCCACCCTTCCCAGACCACTCTCCTCCCTGGACGCTCACCGGCCACTTGGTGATGTCATCGGGCCAGATGTGGGCACCACTGGAGGCCGGCTCCTCACAGGTTCTGGAAGCAGAGGTCGGAGGGGGCAAAATGAGGGGCCACGGCATCCCCAGCCTGCCACGCCCACTGGCCAACATCCCACGGGTGGCACACACCACATGATACTCAGCCCCATCTCCTCAGCTCAGCTGTGGGTCCCCCGGGACTGTACCTGGGGTCCTGGTTGCACACGGCCCCCGATGTCCGCTTTTGGCCCAGCGCAGACTTGTCCATGGGGGGCCCCGTATCATCCTGCCACTTGACAAAAGTGGCCAAAGTCTCCTGGAGGATGAAGGCAGGCTGGTCATGGCTAGGACAAGGTCACCACCATCAGAGGGGGCAAGGGCCCCTCCAGGGCAGGGGCTCTTGCCCTGCTGTCCAGGGCCCCTCCAGGGCAGGGGCTCTTGCCCTGCTGTCCAGGGCTCAGGCTCATCTCCCAGACCCCCACCCGCACTGACACTCCCAAGACCCAGCTTTCGCTGCCCCGGGGCTGGGGAGGTTGGCACCCTCCCTGTGCTGAGCTGCGTGCAGGGGTGTGTGATGCCAGGGAGGGCAGAGGAAGGACACAGGCAACGTAGACACGGCCCTTGAAGGGCCCCTCCCCCAGGCTGGGGCAAGTGGAGATGGTGCAGGGGACCAGGGTGGGGCCCGCAGGGGTCGGAGGGCCTCTGCCCCCACCGAGCAGTCCTGCTGCTGCGTCTGGATGCAGCCCGAGTGGTCATTCTGGACACAGCAGCCCGAGTCCCGCTCCAGGTCTCGCTCCCGCAGCACTAGCTGCTCGATCTGCTGGTCCTTCCGGATGCAGGGCGAGAACTTGGCTCCCAGGTGGATCAAGTCAATCTGGGGGCGGAGGGCGGGGGGGAGTGAGCTCGGGTCCAGACCTGGCTGCTCTGTTGAGGGTCTCCCCCTAGGGGCTCCTGATGAGGGGGGCTTCCAGGCAAGCCAACCCCCTTCCTGCCCAGCTGGGGGTGACAGAGGCCAGAGGCTCCCTGCTGAGACGCTGTCCCTGCCTGGGCCCCTTACCGAGCTGGGGCCAATCCAGAAGTTCTCCTGCTGGATGTACTTCACGCTCTCATACACACCTTTGTTCCTGAGTACCTGGTGCAGAGATGGAAGGATGGGGGGGTCAGGGGTTTCTCTGTCCCAGGGAAGGGCCTCCGGGGAAGGGGCTGAGAAGCAAAGCAGTGGTGAGCCCAGAGCGCCCTCCTGCTTGGGCCAGGTTGTTGCCGTGGGAGGGACTGGGGGGCCCAAGATGCTGGCGCCTCTTGGGGGAGGCTAGGATCCCCAGGGCGGAGCCCCCCTTCCCTAGCCCCACTCACCAGCTGGGTGGTGACGTGCTGGGCGAAGCCCACAGGCGCGATACCGTACGTGCAAATCACCAGCAGTGTGATGATGATGTGGACGAAGGTCAGCCAGTAGGTGAAGTAGGGCCTGCAGGCGGCAGAGGCCTCGGGTCAGCGGAGCCAAGCTCACGTCCCGACCCTCAGCCCTGCGGCACCCAGCCGCCAACAGCGCACCCCTGCTCCCTACCCTCCACTACTCCCCTCCAACTCATCCTTCTCCACAGCAACTCTTAAAATGCACCTCTATGCGTCTCTCCCAGCTTAAATCCTTTCCGTGGCTTCGCGCTGCCCTGGGGATAAAGTCTAACATGGCTCCTTCCCCACTGGTTGCGAGGCCTTGCTACGTCTGCCCGCCTCCCTGGCCTCCTTCCTCTCCTTCTCCTGCAGTTCCTGGGACAAACCCCAATCCCTGCAGCCCCAGGGCCTTTGCACACGATGCTTCCTTTGCCTGGGCTGCTCCTGCCGTCTCTCTTCGCCCAGCTAACTGCTGCTCCTCCTGACTGCACTCCCCCCCACCAGCTGTTCACTCCCATTCTCTGTCCTGCTTCTCCAGGACACTCACCACACCTGCTATCACTTAATTTTTTTAAATTTAGGGTCCAATGCCTATCAGGTTGCTGCTAACGGTACATTCTTTGAGAATGGCCTCTTCCCAATCCTCCGGCTTCCCCCAAGGTCTCTGCGCAGGCCTCTTCGCAGTCCCTCCACTTATGGTCACAGCTTCTAACTGCCCCTCTAACCTACCCCGCCCGCCCTGCTCCGCTGTTCCAGGGCCTGTGTGGTGGTGCCCAGGGAACACTTGTGGCTGGGCTACCGTCTGGGAGCCCAGCAGAGGGAGCAGGCCCAGAAAGCGGGGAGGGTGGAGAAGAGGCAGCAACACCCGACAACCCTTCCCAGGTGACATGCATGCTTGCAGGGTGACCCTAGGGACTGTCCCTGCTCCCCTGACCCACAGGAGGTGCTCACCAAAGGCTCGATGAACAACAAGGGGAGCTTTGGGAGGGGCCCCAGGGGAACCTGGAAGCTCCCGGGCCCTCCTGGATGGCTCTCAGCCCTTCTCCCCTGGGCCTACTCCCGGGAGTGGCTCTCCAGAGCGGTGACCCCGCCCCCCCGCCCCCCCCCCCCCCCCGTCACAGAGTGGGCGGGGCCCCGGGCCGGCGTGGCTCACCGGTGGCTGTCGAAGCTCTCCAGCTGGCGCTGCACAGTACTACTGATGCTGCGGCGGTAGCTGCGGTTCAGCCAGTTGCCCACAACGCCCAGGCCGTAGTGGCGCTTCTTCCGGTCGAAGGCAAAGTGCTTCACCTTGGACGCGATACGCTTGCCGCGTCTGGCCGTGGGCACCGGGGCTCGGTCAGACTCCTTCCTGGTGAGGACGGTGGTCTCAGCCTGGTGCCCTCCCCTCCCACATCCCGTGAGGGGGACCGGGAGGGACCTGTGGTCTAGGGAAGCCCCCTGGGAGGGTCGCTGGGCTCTTTCTCCACGGTGCCGCCTCCCTCCACCTGGACGACTGCCCAGAACTCACGGAGGGATCGGCACCTCTTCGGGGGAGACCGGGGAGGCCAAGCGTGGGACGCCCCGGAAGTAGCTGGCAGAGAGTGGGGGCGACTCAAACACATCGTCAGGCACGGAGCTCATTTCTTCCTGGAGTGGGTGTGGAGTCGGGGACACAAAAAGAGACAGTGTGAGGAGTTACTGTCTCCAGCACTGCCCCCAACAGCTCAATTTAAGGGCAGGACAAAGCCGGACAGGCTCTCTGGGAGGGAGGGAGGAGGCACGTGTCCGTGGGCCCTGATGCTGGCTTTCCCGGCCGGCACGCTTCCTCACCCCGGGGTCCTTGCCCCGCCGACAGAAAGACGGAGGCCCAGGAGCTCCGCGAGGCGCACCCCTATCCCACCGACGGGCCTTTGCACGTCTCAGGGGCTCCCAGCAGAGCATGACTGAGGCCGGGTGACCTCTCCTGGCTCCCGCCCACCCCGGCCCCCCGACCCCGAGGGCCCACACACCCCATGCTTGCCTTACTAAAAAATGAGGAGTAGAACGTCTCTGCTCCATCGACCACATCCTCCTCCAGGAGGCTGGGGTAGGCAAAGCTGCGCTTGACCACCCGGCACCGCTGTCCTGCGGCATCCAGTACCGAGAGCCCCTGTGCCAGACAGAAGCATGGGCGTCAAGCTCAGGTCAGGTGCCCCTGCCACCAAAGGAGTCTGTCAAGCCCATCTGTCCGGGGAGGTGGGACCCTGCCCAGAGCGTGAGCATGTGCGAGAGACGCCAGGACTGAGCTCTGGCTCCCGTGTAGCCTGACTGCAGCAATCTCTACATGGTTGGCTCTTAACTTCTCCCTGATGACCTCTGGCCCTCTGGCTTGGGCACCTGACACCCCACCACTCATCCTGCACCCTTATACCCACGGGCTTCTTGGCGCGGCACACCAGGCCCCTGCTGACCTTTTGATCCCATCTCCTGCCATTCCTCTTGTAACCACCCTTCACTAAAACCGCTTGCTACTCCCTCCTACCTCCAGGCCTTTGCATAGGCTGTTCCCTCTGCTGACAATGCTGTTCCCTTCCTGGCAAACCTTTCCTTATATTTCTCAAGTGCCTTCCCTGACACCAGCCCCTCCTCTGGGTGGGCCCCAGCACTTATCACACTGAATGGTGACACCTGCCCTCACCCGAGCTGAGGGCTCCTCTAGGGCAGTGACACTGGCTCAACTCACTCTGTAGCCCCTGTGCCCAGCACGTAAGGGGGTTCAGTAAACACAGGTCAGTGAGTGGTGCCTGCACGTTTCACTTCCTACTTTCCACCTTATGTGTCAGTGCAGAAACCAGCTGTCCACACTAGGGACAACTAGAAGGATGTGGGTCTGGCTGCTTGAGCTGCCACCGCCACTCGCCCCCCCGCCCCCGCCCAGGGATCCTGGAGCAACCACTGCCCTCTGCACAGAGGAAGATGCCTGGGGACAGAGATGCTCTGGGGAGAGAGACGCCTGGGGAGAGAGATGCTCTGGGGAGAGAGATGCTCCGGGGAGAGAGAGGGAGCAGGCTGGGCAGAGGTGTCTTTACCTTGAACAAGGCCGCAGCAGCTTGAAAGCTCATGTGGGCCACAGAGATCCTCTTGCGGTGGGGCAGGTGGGAATAGCCGGAGCGGACGCTGGTGAAGGAGGTGAGGGACAGGACCCCAGGGGTCAGGGGTGGATGCGGGGCGTGGGGCCGGTCCACCTCGTCCGGGTGGCGGAACGCCCGTCCTCGGGCCAGGGGATCCACAATCTGGAAGGGAGGGAGGTGGTGAGCAGAGTCAACTGGGCCCTGGGCCAGGTCATCTGCCGCCCCGCACCCGCCGCTGGAGTCCACCTTGGGCATCTTGTAGGGTCTTGGAGACTCGACGCCCTGGAAGGAGAGCACCTCTTGGCTGGGGAGCTCCAGGTCCCTCTGGCACGAGGCCTTGAGCCGGCCGTAGCGGACGCTGCAGTGGTGCAGGCTCCTGCGCTGCCAGTGCTGCTGCTTCAGCTCCCAGTCGCCGCTGACCCCGAACCACTGGGCCGCGCCCCTGCGGGAGCAGATGGGGTGGGGAGCAGACGGGTGTGTGACACGGGGGCGACCGCAATGAGAGAAAGGCCATGTGTGCAGAGAGGTGACAGGGCACTGTGTGTGTGTGCAGTGGGAGGTGACGGGGCACTGTGTGTGTGCAGGGGAGGTGACGGAGCACGTGTGTGTGCAGGGGAGGTGATGGGGCACGTGCGTGTGTGCAGGGGAGGTGACGGGGCACGTGCGTGTGTACAGGGGAGGTGACGGGGCACACGCGTGTGTGCAGGGGAGCTGACGGGGCACGTGCATGTGCAGGGGAGGTGACGGGGCACGAGCGTGTGTGCAGGGGAGGTGACGGGGCACGTGCGTGTGTGCAGGGGAGGTGACGGGGCACGTGCGTGTGTACAGGGGAGGTGACGGGGCACTGTGTGTGTGCAGGGGAGGTGACGGGGCACGTGCGTGTGTACAGGGGAGGTGACGGGGCACTGTGTGTGTGCAGGGGAGGTGACGGGGCACGTGCGTGTGTGCAGGGGAGGTGACGGGGCACTGTGTGTGTGCAGGGGAGGTGACGGGGCACTGTGTGTGTGCAGGGGAGGTGACGGGGCACTGTGTGTGTGCAGGGGAGGTGACGGGGCACTGTGTGTGTGCAGGGGAGGTGACGGGGCACTGTGTGTGTGCAGGGGAGGTGACGGGGCACTGTGTGTGTGCAGGGGAGGTGACGGGGCACTGTGTGTGTGCAGGGGAGGTGACGGGGCACTGTGTGTGTGCAGGGGAGGTGACGGGGCACTGTGTGTGTGCAGGGGAGGTGACGGGGCACGTGCGTGTGTACAGGGGAGGTGACGGGGCACTGTGTGTGTGCAGGGGAGGTGACGGGGCACGTGCGTGTGTACCGGGGAGGTGACGGCACGTGCGTGTGTGCAGTGGGAGGTGACGGGGCACGTGCGTGTGTGCAGTGGGCGGTGACGGGGCACGTGTGTGTGTGCAGGGGAGGTGACGGGGCACGTGTGTGTGCAGGGGAGGTGACGGCACATGCGTGTGTGGAGGGGAGGTGACGGGGCACGTGTGTGTGTGTACGCAGTGGGAGGGGCAGATCAGCTTCCCCTTGACCCCTGGTTCAGTGCCCAGGAACCAGATGGGCAGGGGGGAATCAAGTCAAGAGTCTGAGGGCTGGGCTGGGAAGAGGCCCCGGGAGCTGCTCTGAAGGGCAGTGGTCCACCCCCAGCTCCGTGACCCTCCTCACTGTGGCTTCCCACCAGGCACACAGCAGCCTGGGCCTCAGTTTCCCCACCTGGAACATGGGCTGCCTGCCTGTGCCTCCCGGGAAGGGGCCCAGGGCCCAGGTCCCAAGACCTGGGTGGCCCAGGGTGGGGTGGGGAGGAGGTGGGGATGTGGCGGGCGTGCTCACTTGCGGATGCTCTGGGACAGGGAGGCCTGTCGGCGGAAGCCGGGGCCCCTCTCCGAGCAGCCCTCCTGCCATCGTGCCCTCGGCTCCTGGAGGCTGACGCTCTTCTGGAAGGCTGGGTTCCTGGGCCTCTGTGGACAGCAGGCAGGAGCACGGGCTGTGACTGCACGGAGCCCAGGTCCCAGGCTGGCTCTGCCGTGGCTCCCAATGTGAAGACCCAGACAGAACAAACCTCGACCCCGGTCTACCCCAAGCTGCTTTCATTCCGAGGGTCCAATCGCCATTTTCTAGTGTCTTCGGCGATCCCAGCACACGCTTCCCTGGCTCCCTGTCCAGCGCTCCTGCCTTAGGCCTTAGCCGTGGCTAAGCCTTGGCCTCGCCTGGCTTTACACGTTTGAAAGAGCCCTTGGCATGCGTGGGCGGCATGAGGCAGCCTCCCCGGTGCCCCAGGCTGCGCGGGGAGCCCGCGCGCTTTGCAGCTAGTTCTCGATGAGCTCTTTACGGAGCGCTGGTCCGGACTGCTGGTAACGCTGATTCACCCCCATCCCCCTGCAGGAGCCAGGCGCTGGGATCAAGCTGCAGGCGCGCCGTGCCCCTTCCCCCAAGTCACAGACAGCCCACCGCCCGCAGAAGGGCCAGGGCTCGAGCAAGGGAATGGAAACAGCCAGTTCCCAGGCGGAACTGGCAAGTGTTTCTTATTTTCCCTGGCCCACCACGAGACGGAGACTGAGTTCAGGGCCCACCCCCTGTGAAGTCTGGGGCCAGGAAGGACGGGGTGCAGCCTACAGCAGGGCCACAGGGCAGCTGTGGCTCCAGAAGGCCCTCCTCCGGGAAGTGAAACTGCCCGAAAGGTGCCATGGGGGCACAGCGGTGGCCGGTGGCAGGGCGGCGAGCACCCAGCTGCTCCCTTACCTGGGGCAGCACGCTGGCCTGCTCACTGGGGGCCAGGGTCTCGGGCGGAGGGATGGTGATGGATAGGTTGGGTGGCTTCCGGCTCTGCAGGCGGCTACTGGACACCGAGGAGACGCTCTCGCCATTCTTGTCAGCGGAGGCCATGGTGGGCGGGGCAGCTGGAATGGAAACAGGGAGGGGGCACAGGTGTGTCAAGAGGCGGCAGGACAGGAGGGGACACGGGGACAGTCCACGGTGTCAGGGTGGTATCTGGGCAGGCAGCCCAGACTGAGAACGACGTGTAGAAAGTTGGTTCAAACCTAACTCTGGACACTAAACCACGAAGCAGAGACTGACTCGGGGCTGGGTGGGGTATGGTGACAAGGTGTATTTTCGTCCTTCATTTGCATTCCAGGGTAGCAGGGGTCTGGGAGGTCCCCAGCTTACCACCTCGTTCCATTTCCAGTCTCTCTGCTTCAGGCAAGGACCTCACCCAGAAAGGAACGTTGAGGGCCAGGGATGCAGAGCTGCCGTGATCTTGGCCACCTCATCAGCCTGGCCAGAGCAGGCCAGGGGGCCAGAGGCAGCTTCCTTGGACAAAGAGCCCTGCCCTCGTCCTGGGGGCAGGGCTTGGAGGAGGACAAGGAGAAAGGCTCCAGGCAACCCACAGACAAGGGGCCCACAGCTGTGCAGGGAGCAGGTGGCTCTCAGAGGAGAGATCCCTGGGCTTTGAGCAAGGAAGTAGCAGCTCAGCCTAATTCCCAGGTAGATGAGAAAGCCACCGTACTGGTCCCTGTCCCCCGGGGTTGGCAGGTTCCTCTTTCAAAGGTAACTGAAACTGCCAGCTGTCTGGTACTTTTTTCTTTTCACAGAGGAAGAAGAGTATATCTTAATGATAAAGATGATATATGAACCTTGCAAAAAAATAAAAAAAGACTCAGAGGACTGTAAAGCAGAAAAGAGAACAGTGACAGGCCCGCCTGTCACCCCACGTTCCAGGAAAGAGCTTGGTGTGCACACCTCTCCAGGTGCCTCTCTGCACTTGGAAAAGGACATGTGTACTTAACATTTTACATGCACGCATACCTTTTCTTCTATAGCGTGGACATCCTTCCCTGTCAATGCAGACAGATAGCTTTACCTGATCTTTCTTGATGACTGGGAAGGTTTCACTGAGTGGAATGTACCAAGAGTTACTTAATTCCAGACCGATGGTTGTTTAGATTCATGTCCAGTGTTAAGGAACACCCTTGCCTATACCGTGTGTACTTGTCCCAGTATTATCGCAAGACGAACCTCTAGGAGTGGAGTTGCTGGATTGAAGAGTAATTGCATCTTGAATTTCAACGGATCTTGCCAAATGGCCCAGCCAGGAGGAAGCAGCAGTTTACCTCCACCTGGGGCTTTTCCATACGCCATCGATCGTGCCACACCCCCTTTCACCCACCAGAACTAACACCTCCGCCTCATCTATTCTCTCCATTTCATCTCTCACTCTGCCCGTGACCTTTTTCTTGCTAAAATCCTTCGCTATTTCCTCTCCCCACGTCCCAAGGCTGCTGGGGCAGGTTTGATTTCTTCTCCCCTCGCACAAGGCCAGGGACCTCACATCCATCTGCGGACTCGGGAGAGTCACACAGGAGCCCTCCAGCCATGGGACGACGGTGTGGGACGGCAGGGCAACGCAGCAGCCACCTCTGTTCCGAGTCTGTCCGCTCCCCACTCTCTGTCCAGCTCCTAGAAGAGCCACCGTTGCCTCTCATCTGAAGGACCACAGCCTCCAGACCCCTCTACCTGCTGCCCCCCGAGCTCCCACCCCGGGACCATTTTCCACATGGTGGCAGAATCCACCTTTGAAACGTGCACATCATGCCATGTCACTCCCTGCTCCACGCTAGGCCAGGATCTCCAGCTCTCACTTAAAGCAAAGTCCAAACTTCTCACTGGGGCCTCTGGACCCCTTGTGGCTTTGTCTCCTCCTGCTCCTTCCCCACCCCATCAGGCCACCCTGGGCCCCTCACCGCCCCGCACCTGCCAAGCCTCTGTGAGGAGGTGCCGAGGGGTTGTGGTCAAAAGCACAGACTGGAGCCGCGTGGCCAGGGCTTGACCTGCACTTGACCATGGGTCACCCAAGTCCTCACCTTACGAGGGAGGAATAACTCGCGCCACGAGAGAGGCGTCCTGGGCATCAAACGACTGCACGCATGACACACACTCAGGCAGCATGGCCACAGAAATCTGTTCAGGAACGTTCACAGAGGCACGTTCATTGCGGCCCAAAGGTGGAAACAACCCAAATGCTCACCGACATACAAATGGATGGGGGGAGGGATAAATTAGGAGGTTGGGATTAACATACACACACCACTATGCATAAAATAATCAACAAGGACCTCCTGTATAGCACAGGGAACTCTATTCAATACTCTGTAATAACCTATATAGGAAAAGAATCTTAAAGAGATAAATGTACACGTATAACTGAATCATCCTGCTGTACACCTGAAACTAACACATTGTAAATCAACTATAATACAAAGATTTTTTTTAAAGTGTACTATAATCTGTGGGAAAAAAACCATACAAATGGATAAAGAAAATGTGCTAAATCCACACAGTGGACTATTACTCAGCCAGGAACAGAAATGCCACGTTGAGACAGGCTACAATACGGATGAACCTGGGGGACGTTATGCTGGGTGAAGGAAGCCAGACACAAAGAGACCACTTACTCCAGGGGTCCAAATACAAGTCCAGAAGAGGCAAATCTATAGAGACAGAAGGATGAGTCATGGCTTAGGGCTGGGGGAGGGGGCTAGAGGATGACAGCTAAGGGGCGTGGGTTTCACTCTGAGACAATGAAAATGTTCTACAGTTGACAGTGGTGATGATTACATACACCTGTGAATATACTAAAACCCATTCAACTGTACACTTTAAATGGATGAGTTTTATGTGAATTATATAAATTAAATGTGAACTATACCTCAGTAAAGCTGGTTAAAAAAAAGAGTCTCCAGCAGGTGCTCCATAAATGTTGCTCCTCTGCCCCTGCTGGTCCCTTCCTCCCCAGAAGGGATCATCACACAGCAGAGCAGGTAGCTCTTTCTCATCATTCTGGTCCCAGCTTGAGTGCCACCTCCTCCAAGGAGCCCTCCCTGGCTGCCTGAGGCAGCTCCCCCTCTACCCCATGTGTCTCTCCATCACTTCACCCTGCTCACCTCCCTCTCTGCCCTCTTTCTGACTTATTCGCAGCTGCATCTCCACTGCCAGAAGAGTGCTGGTCCACGTGCAGCATTAGTACGTATTTGTTGAAAATCAGATAAGCAAGCAAGCAAAGCAGCTGGTACCTGGGGTCCAGCCCACTCGGCTACTGGGGTCCAGCCCACTCGGCTACCCGGCTTCCTACCTTCAGGGTTTGGGCTGAGCTCACAGCTTCCTGGGTCTTGTTGCAGAGGACTTTAGAGCATGCTCTAGTCCTTTCCTCACTCTGCACAGATGCTCTGGGGTGAAGCCTCAGCTCTATGGAGAGGTGGATGGATGCAGAGACAGAAGGAAAGACGGACAGATGGCTCCAGGTCAAGCAGGGCAGCTCCCTTGGTGCTCACAGCCTATAAGGAAGGGAGGGCAGGCTCAAGGGTGCATGTCAGGACTACTGCACCTTTTAATCTTCTTGACCTCAGTCTCCTCCTCTATAAAATGGGGATAATTCCACCAGCTTCATAGGTGAGGGGTTAAGAGATATATTCTCCTCCTTCTCCCCCTGGAGTAAAGGCCCTTGTGGTGATGAGCTGGATGCTTCAGAGTGCCTGGAGGCCAGCAGCCTCTGGGCATTTACCTAATAAAACCACCTAAAGACTTGGGCTCTGGGCTGGGAACCATAATCAAGATGGTCCCTACTTTCTTTTCCTGTTTCTACAGAACTTTACTAGAAACATTTAACTTTAAAAAACGCAGGCATTATTGGCTATCTTCTGATGGAGAGCTGTTTTCAGTTAGAGTAAGCCAGATATTCAAGGCAGCGTTCAAATGATTCGGAAGTGTTTTGCTGTTGTTTTGGTTCTTTAAATATTTTTTTTAAGGTAAAATCCACACAACGTAAAAGCAAGGATTAAAAAGTGAACAACTTGTGGACTTCCCTCGTGGTCCAGGGGTTAAGAGACTGTGCTTCCACGGCAGGGGGCACGGGTTCTATCCCTAGTCGGGGAACTAAGATGCCACGTATGCAGCTTGGTGCAAAAAACAAAAAAAGTAAACAACTCCAGGGCAAGCCTTTGTTTTTGAGAAGTCCCGCATAGGGGACATTGCCGTGTGGCAGAGCACGCGGCAGGCCCGGCCTGATAGAACCCCAAGGGCCGTCGGGGGCAGGACAGGGTCAGGGCCCCAGGTGGGCCAGGCCTTGCTCGGCCCTTCGCGTGCATTATCCCACTTTGTCCTCAAAACACCCTTCGAGGTAGACATTATCATCGCTTCCATTTTGTGGATAAGAATGGAGGCTCAGAGGGGTTGAGTAACTTGCCCAAGCTCACACAGCCAGGAAGGGGAGCAGCTGGGACTCAAACTGCTCTGGCTATAGGGCCTGAAGTCTCCTCGGCAAACAGGCGCCCCCTCTCCTTAAAGCTGGGGTACGCTCCGGGCTGGACAGCCTCCTATCAGGGAGACAGAGTAGAGAGTCCAGCCTGGAGGGAAACTTGGTCGAGCATCTCAGCACTTTGCAAACTGTGTTCCTCAGAGGGCTGGGGTTACCCAGAGGTGCCCAAGGGGCTGCCACGGGGTGAACTGGAGGCCGGGGGAGGGTCTGGGCTCCCCTCTGATTCCATGGGGCAGCACCCCTCTGGCTTTACATATTAGAGCGCGGGGTCTTTCACTTGGTTGCTGAAGTCGTCCAACGACAGGTGAGAGGAACTCTGGGTGTGGAGGGGGTGCCAGAGAGGGATCTGAGGCAGAGCTGGAGGCCCAGGACGCTCCCTGCTTAAGGCCTGAGCAAGACTTGGACATCACCCTTCTACCCCTAAGCGCAGGGAGTTCTGACCCTGCATCCCAGGGCAGACAGGCCGTGGATGATGAGGCCACTCGGAGATCACAGACAGACGGGACGTGGTGCCGGCCTGGCTGGCGCCTCAGACGCCACTCTGCACCACTCTGGGGACAGCTCCAAGACAACAGCCTCACCTGGGACGCCTGCACAGAAAGTTCTCCAGCTTGGCCTCCTCTGGGACCAGGGTACAGTGAGAGGGCACCAGGCGGGCACTGCCCTTGGATACTGGCACCGAGGAGGGAGGGGTGCAGTGGAGGAAGGCTGGTGGTAAGCGTGGGGCTGCCAGGTTTGAGCTTGGGTAAGGTCACCAAGCAGGCAGGATCCTTCTGGAACTCACAGCTGATTACATCTCCCCATGGTCAACACCAGTGCCCTTCAAAACCTGCCCCACACCCCACTGGACACACCACGTCCCCCGCAGCTCCCCAGGCTCCTGCTTCATCTCATCTGAGGCCCTGCACCTGGCCCACCAGGCTCCACCCCATCTGCCCCGCCAACACCTACCAGCTGCTTTAAGGAGGGTAAAGTGTCATCTCCTCCAGGAAGCCTGTCGTATTACCACCGGCCAAAATCAACCACTTTCTCAGCATCCTACAGAGATTTGCCTACATGTAGGTATCTCCCCCCCACCCCTGGGCAGCACAGGGTCCACAACCCAGTTAGCCCCGTTAATGGCTAACCGGATGGAAGGCGGGGGAGAGGGTGGGCGCATGCATGGCTGCAGATGGTCAGTCCACACTGACCCTGAACAGAAACTGTCTTCCACAATCCTGCAGCCAGCCCAGGAAGTGGCTCATTCTGGAAGGCTCTACCGAGTGCTGCTTGCCCCACCCCTGCTCTGTGACCACTGCCCAGCCGAGGATGGAGGATGCTGTCCCAGGATGAGTCCCCAGAGGACCTCCCGTTTCCCCCCTTCTCCAGCACAGCCCAGATTCCCCAACTAGCCCTCCCATCCCAAGGCCATACCACCCCTGGCTGGGACCCCCTAGCCCAGGACTTGCTGTGCTGCTGGCATCTGTTCCCATCTTCTGACAGGAAGAAGGGCGGACTCGATCCAAGGCCGAAGGACTGGGGAGACCGGACCAGCCCCAGGGAAACCCTAGGGGTCCCAAAGAGAAGAGGCGCGGCCCTGGAGAGCAGAGACAGGGCTGGGGCACACTTTCCCGGGGAGCCGTGTAACCATCTTCACAGGGCGGTGCCGGGAGCCCTGGCCTGTAAGCAGCTTGACCGGCACAGCCTCAGTTTCCTTCTCTGTTAAGCGAAGGGATTGGACAAGGCGATGGCCCAGCTTTGACACACGTGAGGCCCACACATTTGGCATAAAAACACCACTTTGGGGACTTCCCTGGCGGTCCAGTGGTTAAGCCTCCGCGCTTCCACTGCAGGGGCCACGAGTTCGATCCCTGGTTGGGGAACTCGGATCCCGCATGCTGCAGGGCACAGCCAAAACACAAAAACACAAAAACACACCACTTTGCCCCAGCCGCTCTCCACCACAGACGGGAGGGCCTGCTCCTGAGACCGTGTGCCCCCAACTTGCGCAGAGATGGTAGGCAGGTGCACCAGAAGCCCAGCCCCTGCCTCGGGGCTCAGGGAGGGAGGGGGAGGGGGTGGCAGGTGCTTGGGGCAGATGCAGGGGTCGTGGGACCCACTCTGGGCACCCGCGTAACCCAAGTCCAGGGCGTGGAGCAGCCCAGACGGCAGAGACCAGACAGAAAAAGTGCTGCAACGCTGGGAGCACCCGCCCCGCCCACCCCTTATCTCCCGTGCCCCAAAAGTGCTTGCTCACTGCAGAGGAAATTGTGATATCCTGGGACACCACCCAGCTGGGCCACCGTCACTTGCCCGCAAAAATTGTGGCTTCGGCGGGGCCTTCCCCAGAAAAGGGTCTTCAGCCCCAGGATACCCAGGAGACCCCCAAAGGGCCCTGGGTAGAGGCTGGGGGTCCAGCACGGGGTAGCAGGGGTGCAAATCCAAAGAAGCAGCGCACATCACCTGGCGGCAGCCATGGCTTGACCGACCCAGGGTCTGAACCACCACCGTGCCCACACCCAGTAGCATAACCCCTTTAGCAGCAGCCAGGATCAGGCACATATGGCAGAAACACAGACTCAGAAACTACAAGCTGGTGCCGCCGGGGAAGCCGGTTTCCCCACAAAGGGTGGAGCTGGGCACGGCCAGCTGAGCCCGGTCCCGGCAGCCACAGCCAGGGTGAGCCGGGCCCCCCCGGCGGGTCCCCCACCACAGCACCACCAGGGCACATGCAGGCAGGGTGCTCCCTCCCCAGGCTGCACGGGCCCACCGTGCCCTCCCCACCTGCCCCCACGTATGCTCCCGCTGTCCCGAGGAGTCTGGCTCCGGCGCCCACCTTCCCTCTCCACCCGCCCGCCACCGACACACTAGCAGGTTTCTGAAGGCTCCCCTGGTCTTGCTATCGGTGGATGGATTCTCCATACCCCCGGCTGTGAGGACCTCATGAGTCGGAAGCAGGCGACTGACACGAGGACTCAGCCTGCGTGTGGTCAGAAATGGGGACACAGAGAAGGGAGGGGCCCTTGGAGGAGGGGCGAGCAGCCCCTCCAGAGGGGAAACAGGCTTTCTGAACCACCACGAGCCATGGTCAGGAAGTTTACGGGACCCCCCACGGGGAGGGCCTCAGGCCCCCTGAACAGAGGAAGGGAAGAAACCCCACCTGGCCCAGAGGCTCCTCCCAGCTGGCGGTGGGTGGGCAGCCGGTCTGCAGGGAAGGGAGGCGGCCAGGGCCGCTGGGACCTGCCTGTCCCCCACTGAATCACAGGATGTCGGGGTGAGGGCGGGGGGCAAGGAAGTGGCCTCTCTCCCCGGCTTCCCTGTCACAGAAACCGAAACCCGATGTTTCCCTCCCCACAGCCCTTCTGGGAACTGGATCATTTTTAGAAAGCAGCAAGGAGGAAGCTGGCCCTCGCCCAGGGTGCAATCCCCAGTGAAACCCCTGGTTCTGCTGATCTCGGAGCCACTCCGGCTGCCAGGAGGCCGGCGGGAGCAGCTTATGTAAAGACTGCAACCTCGCCCGGGCTCCCTACCCACTGGCCCGCACGGCCGGTGACTCACCCCGGACGCCTCCCTGCCCTGGCGAGAGCCGGTGGGGACAGGAGCGCCGGGCAGGAGGGAGCAAAGGTGGCCAGCTGGGGGTCACGCAGGATTAGGAAGACAAAAAATGGACAGACCAAGAGGGAGGGAAGCAAAGTGTCCCAGTTGGAGGCTGCAAACCCAGTCATCAGAGCTAGAGAAGGCAGCGGGGGAGGGGACGCCGATCTATCTCCAGAAGCCAGCAGGAGACGTCCCTGTGGCCCCCCTCCCTCCTGACAAGCAGCCACTTCCCTAGAGGTGCCAGTCGGCAGACACACTTCACAGGCTGCCCCAGCGCACGCTCACCCGTCAGCCTAGCTGCCCCCGACGGAGAGGCAAAATGAAACCACCCGTGGGTTTGTGCTCCAGCCACAGGGGAGAGGCCCCACTCACAGAGGGCCCTGGCCTGGGGAGGCCCCGATATCGCCTCCACCTTGAACGGCTTTGCTCAAACTCTAGAAGATAAAGAACCTGGGGACAGGTTCAGGGACCTGGTGACCTTCCCCATCAGACCCCAGGCCCTGGGCTCCCCGTGACCCAGTTAGAGTGGCTTGGGCGTCACGGCCGACCACAGACACGGGAAGTGGGAGCTGGGCACATGCTCTTGGTGGCAGCCGGGAACCCAGTGCCCGCCAAGAGCGTGTGGGTGTGAGGAGAACGGGTTGCCATGTTCCCAACCCCACCTGTCCCGCCCGGAGGCTTTCTTAGGACCACACGCCAGCGGGGCTGGCAGAGATGTGAATACCCCCATCTTCTGTGGGGACCCCAATTCCAGAAAGCCAGCTGGGAGTGCCCGAGCCCCATGTCCCCACGTCCTAAGGTGTGGCAGCTGCTGGCAACATACAGGGACAGGCATTATTGGAAGTGGAAGTGCCACCAGATCTCCCCAACTGACCACAGTGCTGGGCCCTGCCCACCGGGGTGCCCTCCCACAGGCCCCTCTGGGAATCTCTGGACTCCAGAAGCTGCTGATGGAAGCAGATCAGGGGAGAGAAGTTGAGCAGAGACCTTCCAGACCCCAGGCAGTAGCGGCTTCCAGAGCCTGGGGGCCGAGGGCAGCTTAAGAACAGCGGGAAGGGAGCAGAGTGGCCGGGTCCTAGGATGCTCCTAGGATGCTCTACCCAGCAGCCTCCTTTGGGAAGGTGGCCTATTCTGTCCCAATCCTGCTGTTCCCTGAGCATTGCTGTGAAGGAGAGGAGTCAGAAGTGGCCCCTAGGGGTCCAGAAGGTTCTGGTCCTTCCAGGCCAGACACCAGGGCACAGGAGGGATCCTGGAGAGGGATCAGACACCTCTGGGCACCACGCTGTCCCAGGTTTGATGTGAAGCAGGCTTTGCTCCAAACACTCATGAGGATTTGCCTCTCTTGGGATCTTGAGGTAGTGGGAGTTGGGTTTCCACTGGACCTTGGAACAGGCAGAGGCTTAGCGCGTGCTCAGTGGTGGGGGGAGGATGGGGTGCAGCATGGGTGGGGGAGCAGGAGAGGCCCATTTCACTCCTGCTGGGGGCTCCCACACCCCGAGGTGTGACCAGGCTGTTTCCAGACACGACTAACCTCGGCACACAGAGCAGGCCTCTGTCTCGTGCTTGCAAGCGTGGAGTCCACCCAACTTCCACCCACTCCTCGTGGCCTGGCTCCAGACAATGAAAACACTGTCCAACTGGGGGAGAAAGGGTCAGAGTCCCAGCCCTAACCGCTGTGTGATCCTGGGCAAGCCGCTTGGCATCTCTGAGCCTCAGTATGTTTATGCGTAAGACGCTAAGGAGTCTCCCAGGGGTCTGGAATCTAGGTGGCTTTGTCACCATTAGCTGGGGGTCGCCCTGGGGGCACAGGCTGCTGCGGGACAAAGTCTGACTGTACCCCACAGAGAGGTGAGCGCCTCACCCAGTGCCGCTCAGCCGGGAGTCAGGCCCTGGGCTGCCCTGAGTCCCTCACCTCGACACACTCAGGACAGGGCACTGGGTGCCCCTCACCTCTAGAGGCCCAGGTCCGCTGTCAGCAGGGAGGGAACATGCCAGGCAAACACTTTTCAGCTGTAAACAGTCATTAAGGAGCTAATAAACCAGACTTCCCAGAATCCTGCCCTGGGGCTTGTTCCTTCCCTGGAAGAGGCGGGCCCCAGCCCAAAGGCTACTGTGAGGGCTTCGGGGCACATGGACATGGGCCATCCAGGCCACTCAGAGCAGGGGAGCTCTCCTCGCACGCACGTCACCAACCCCATCCCCCTATCTTGCCTTGGAGCTGTAGGCGTTCTCTTGTTGAGAAATGCGGGCTGGGGAGCTGGAGACAGGGCTTAAACCCTGGCTTGGCCACCTACCGGCTGCGAGACTGGGCAAGTTATCACTCCTGAGCCTCAGTTTCCTCTGCTGCAAAATGATACGATGCAGCCCCCATCCCCAGGGATGACACGAGATCATGAGTGCACAGTGCCTGGGACACAGTTGGTGGCTGCTAACTGGTAGCTTCTATTATTCCCAGCTGACCTCTGCCACCATCGCTCACTTGGTTTCTACATCTGAGCCAAGAGTTCCAGAGGGGCCAGATCTCTGTCCGACAGGTAGGGAGACTGAGGCTCAAAGAGGTGAAGTCACCTGTCCAAGGTTACACAGTTACGTGGTGGGGCCGCGCACTCCTGCCACCTTGGAACTGGTCAAGCAAAGTGGCAAAAGGACGGGCGGGGGGTGCTGACTCAGGTGCTGCGTGCGCGCTTTAGGTGCACAGGCCTTTGACTCATGAGTCCCTCCCAGCCCCCCAAGCAGAAATGGCATCACCTAAGGCTTGATGGCACTTCCCAGCTCCTCGAAGGGCTTTCACAACCATTTCCTCACCCTTGTCCTTATCTCACGATTGTCATTGGCTGATAAAGCCATGAGCTACACAGCCAGGGCTCAGGCCAGACTGCAGTTCCAAGCCCTCTGGCCGGTCCCACGGCAGCTCTCCCACCTTCTCTTCCAGGCCTTTGGGGCCCACTCTAGAGGCATGACCTGGGGAGAACCACCAGGAGAGGGAAAAGGTGCTTCTTGCTGGCAGCCGGGCAGGACCCCGAGGACCCTCTCGTCACAAGCTCCGGGGCCACACGTGGGAGGCAGAGAAAACCAAGCTTACCCCGCTCCCAGCTCCAAGGAGCCCGGCCAGAGGAAGCGAGGGCTGAAGGTCACGGCCTCCACGACCACGCCCCCCCCACCATCATGACACACATGCTGGAGGGCGGGGGCCAGCAGTTCACAGCCTGATCCTCCACTCCCAGATCGAAACCCACCCACTGTTCCCATGGCCTCCGCGGTGCTGAGGTTCCCCTGCCCCCCAGACACAACCACTTCTGCAGGATAACAGCAGTGCTGCCATTCTGCAGCACGTTCTCACCTCATCCCCCCAACAGCCCATGAGACGAGGTAAGACCTCTGGCATCACCATGAGTCTGTGCCAAGGGCACACAGACACGTTCCTGTTATTGTGACAGCTCCCTCACTGCACGCCTAGGGCAGCCGGGCACCTGCCCAGGCTCTACATGAATCACCACTGGAATCCTCACAGCAACCCTCCCAAGCAGACTACTGTGAGCCCTGGGGAAACTGAGGCACGGACTACTTAAGTGACCCCCATCCTACTGACCACACTCTCATAGCCCAGGGGCCTGCCAGCCTTTGGGCCTGGCTTCTTGGCTCCCCAAGATGGGAATCACCCGCTCCCACTGCTACCCCACACCCTCCAGACCAGCGTCCCTGATGGGCCCACCTCGTCTGCCCTGCCCGCTTAGCCCCAACAGCTTTCCTAGAGGGGCTTGGAATGTGCCTTCCTGTAGCTGTGAAACCTCAAGTCTTGCATCTGGGTCCCTGGATAAACTTACTGCATGAGGGAATGAGGACACAGTGGCTGTCTGTACTTCCCTGAAGTTGAGAAGAAACTGTTTCCTTTATGCCAGTCCTGAGAGCTGCTCTTGCCTGGCAGCCTCCCTGCCGGGGTCACCACGCGCTAGGTCAGCCTGCACTGACGTCCCCGCCACTCCTCCCCCCGCCTGGCCCAGCCGGATGGGAAACTGGGAGCAGAGGCGTGAGCTCACTCTGGAAATCCCCACGGTGGCCAGGGCAACACTGAGGCCTGCTCCAGAGTGGGTGTCACAGAGACCCAAGGGGAACTGCACCCTCGAGAGTACATCTCCCCTGATGCAGCACCAGGGGGCAGGCAGGGGGCCAGGGCCACCCCAATCCGCAACCGCTCATCCTGACCCAAAGGGAAGCGCCAGGTGGCTCATCCAAGTCACATGCACAAACATACACCCCTGACTTCCTGCTCTCATCTCGGGTCTCGCCTGGGAAAAGTGTACACAGCAAATCAACAGGAACCCTGTGAAGAGCTCTGGCCACAGTGAAAACACCACCACTGACCCAGAGCTGGGCTCGGACCCCAGCGGCTCCCATAGGGCATTTCTGGTGTGATTTATTCCTCCTCTTCGAGGGCCAGGAGTCCCCTCCTAGGCAATGAGCGTGTGCCTGTGTGCATATGTGCGCGTGTGTTACGCCAGGTATGGCTGCAGCTCAGAAATGAGCAAATCAGGTAGGAGTCACCTGGTACTCTTTTGCTGGCAGGTGGCAGAAGGTTTCAGGGCTGGGCCTGGGAACAGACAGCCCAGGTTCAATGTCAGGCCCTGACAATTACCTCCTGAACAGCTTTGTCCAAGTCTGAATGCTGCTTTCTGCCTTGAGAGGCACACAACAGATGGGGGTCACTGTTATGGGGTTGTTTTGTTTTTTTCAGCTGCAAAGATGAAAGTCTCACTCCAGCCTTTTAAACTTAAAAGATCCAAAAAGCAAAGGTCAAACCAGAAACTGCCACCTGCCCTCTGACCCCACCAGGGTTCCCAGGTCAGGAGGCCAGGGTCCAGAAGTGAACAGGATGGTGGGGGGGAAGGAGGGATGGATATTGTCAGGAAGTGGGAAGGGAGGGCAGTGAGGTGGCCTGGGCTCCTGGGCATGAACGGCTGCTTCATCCCATCCTGCCCCTCTGTGACAGCCCCCCGCCCCAATTCCCTGCAAAGCGGGAGCATACTCCTTGAGTCCAACCCAAATAATTCAAAGTCATGCCTACTGGGGGAAGCCCAGGCCTGTGGCTCTGCTGTCCTCCATCTCTCACTGGTGCTAACACCATGAGCAGGGGGCGCATCACTCCACCAGCAGCTGGGCCCACCCTGGGCCTCTTGTCTCACCCAGGGTTCCCAGAGCCACGGTGGAACTTTCTACTGCAGGAGAGAAGCAGATTGGGGAGCCGCAAGGAATTAGGCTCCCTGTTATTCCTCGGATGTTATTTTCCTGGTGTAAGTGACTGAGGAGTTAGGTGTGCGTTCAGAAGGGAAAATTACAGCTGGTCACATGGCGTCAGGAGTCCAGGCCCACCTAGCAGTCCAGCGTTGGGAAAACCTATGAGAACAGCGCTCGCGCCCCGCCCCCCCATAGGGGTATTCGACCTCCAGGGTTGCCCTGGCTCACCCTGTGTGGGAGGTGCCCTAGGGGTGAAACACTCCAGGACAGAGCTGTGAGAGGGCCCCTGTTCCCAGCGCCTCCCCCAGAGCACCCAGAACTGCTTCCTGCAGGGCTCATGGTTTAAGCAGGGAAGAGGCAGGCTTGTGGCACCCAGGGAGGCCTGCTGCTAGGGCATAACTGCCCTCACACCTCCTTACCGCTTATCTCATTTAGGCTTATTCCAAGTTCCTCCTCTAACCCCTGGGGAAGCTGAGGCAGGGAGGGGCAGTCAATGAGAAGTAACTTGGCGGTCCGGGTACTGCACCAGTGTTGCTCAACCTCAGTACAGCACTACTGACACTTGGGGCTGAGTAATTCTTTGGGGGGTGGGAGCTTCCCCGTGCACTGCAGGATGTTTAGCAGCAACCCTGGCCTCTACACCCGAGACCCCCTCCCCGGAGTCGTGACAGCCAAAATGTCCTAGACACTGCCGAATGTCCCCTGGCAGGCAAAAATCACCCCCTGCTGAGGACCACTGCTTTAAAAGAAGCTTCACTTTCCACTCTTCGCTCTGCTTTACCTACAGCAAGTCACAGTGACATAACGCAGACTCTGGGCTCGTTAAGCCACCCACCCAGGGTCCTAAATCTATAGCCATTGGGAAAGAGAAGCCAGTCCACGTGTGGGGTCAAACCCGCAAGCCCTCGCCTCCTTAGACACTCCCTCTCAGGGGCGCCAATTCTAGGCCTTCCCCCTTGGCCTTTCACCCAGTTAGGCTGAGACCTGGGCTCCCCTCTGCCCTGGGGTGGTGGGTTTATACTCTAGGGACATACTCCTCTCTAACCCAACACAGTGCCCTGGGGGAACGGAGGAGGGGCAGCCTTTCCAAGCCCCTCCGTCCAGAAGTCAGGAGTCCTGGGTCCAATTTCTGAGCTCTGGTCCAGCCAGGCTGTGAGCCCACCCTCCCGCACCTGTTTCCACCTCTGCTAGACTGAATGGACAAACTCCGCCCCGACCGCGGCAACTCACCCAGGAGAAACGGGAGGGGAGGGGAAGGTATGAATTCCAGGCGCTTCTGGGAGGAAGGCGGGACTGCGCGGTCCTGCCCTGGGGCTGTCCCCTCTCTTCCTCCCGGGACTTTAAACTTCTGTCCAATCAGCATGCCCCCACCTCTGGTGACCCGTGGCCCAGGGACCCCTTAGGCGTCTTGTCCGAGCTGAGTCCCAGGGGCCGGCAGACCCGGTCCAGCGGCCCCGTTCGAGTCGAGACCCGGCCTCTGGCCTCGGGCTCGGCCCACGTGGGGCCCGAGGGCTCCGCAGCGCCGGCCCCTTCGCCGGCCGCGCACCGCCGCCCCAGGGCATGCTCGGGCGCGACCCCACGGCCCCTCCGGGGCCCGGAGCCCGGCTGCCGCGAACCCGGCCCCGCCCGTCGCCCCGCGCTCACCTCCCTGCGGCCCCAAGTTCCCGGGACTCAGCTCCTAGCGGCGCCTGCCGGCGCCTGGGCGGTGGCTCCTGGGGGCGGGGCCCCAGCGCTCCGCCTCTTCCCTACCTGCGCGCGGGCGGGGGGCGGGGCCTGGCGCCCGGGGGCGGGCCCGCCGGGCCCCGCTCGGTCCCAGACGCAAGTGTACTAGTCTGCTGCTCCCGGCTCGCGCTTCCCTGCTGCGGTCGGCCTAGTGGTGTCCCCGCCTGGGCAGAGCCCTATTTTCCGCCGGAGCTGGTCTTTTCCGGGCGCCGTCCTCTCCTCTCCCGACAAAGCGTATAATCTAGGTCTGAAGTGCCATCATCAGGTCAACCCCCAAGAAAAACCACTCCAATAAATAACAGCTACCTTCCATACCCCTCCCTCCAGAGCCTTCATCCTTAGGCCAAACGGGCCTGTTCCCTCGAAACTTTCAGCCCTCACCCTTTCCCTGAAACACATTTGGAGGGTCTCACCTACAAGTCCTGCTGCAGCTCCCGCCTCCGGGACGCCTTCTCTGATCTCCGCCACTGCCCTCGCCTCTCCTGTAGGGCGAACGCGCCCTCCTCGCATCCTCCCGAGGCGGAAGCTCCTTCCGAAGCTGAGACCAGGTCTTGCTCAACTTCCCCCGCCCCCACCCGCCCTCGGCATTAAGTCCAGAGCTGGCGCAGATGACAGGAGGGTGCCTAGGCTTTGCTACTAGGAGAAGCCCTCACTGAGTGCCTGTGTGGGCGGCGGGGTCTCTGAAGGAGTTACAGGAGTCTCCTTTAGGGCAGACCCGGTAAAAACCCGCGATGCCTCTGTCCGCACGACACAGACCTTCCTGACGGGGCAGAACCTTGGTTCACACGGGTGCCTGCAGCGGACGCAGAGGAAAGCGCTCAAGATCTGGAGATTCGGCTGCGGGGTCAGCCTCCAGGACGGGGTTTCCTGGCCCGGGCCCTAGCCCGTCTGAGGCAGTTCTCAATAATGTAGTGACCCAGGCCCGGCCTTCTCACCTGTGAAATCACGGGCGGTGGGGTCCCTACAGCCAGAGGAGCCGAGTTCAGATCCTGACTCTGCTGCTTACTATCAATACCTATGTGGCCTTGGACAAATCCTTCAAGCTCCCTGGGCCTCAGGCTTCCTCCTCTTTAAAATGGGGGTAAAGGGACTTCCCTGGCGGTCCAGTGGTTAGGACTCCGCGCTCCCGCTGCTGGGGGCCTGGGTTCGATCCCTGGTCGGGGAACTGAGATCCTGCATGCCGCACAGAGCGGCCCAAACCAAATAAATAAATAAAATGGGGGTGAAAATAGGCCCTGTCTCTTGTAAGAAGGGCACGTGGCCCGGGCTCATAACTGTTAGCAGCTGCCATTGTAACTACTGCTGTTGTTACTATTATCACAGGAGGACCCTAATGTCTCCTCAACTTCGAGCCAGTCTCTCTACTTGCTCTCAGCCCAGAGAAGCTCAGCTTTGATTCCTGATCTCCCTCCTCTGCTGCAGCCTCTCCCCTGGCCCTGCTGCTCCCCTGGGGTGGGAAGAGCCATAGTCCCCTCGGCCCCAGGCGCCCACCCTGTAGCGTCCCTCAAGCATCTGCCCGGCAGCCGGGGCCAAAATTCCTGCACCTTCCTGCTCCCAGAGGCATTATCCACAGGACCCACCTAACTGGGACCTGCTGGGTGGGTGGGGCCCCGGCTGACCCCTGCTGGTGCCCAGTCACTCTGTCCTTCTGTCCTTCCCACCACTCGGTTGGGGTCTGGTTGCCCAGGTGGCCCCTTCGCCCTCCTCCAGATGCTGAAGACCTGGCCTAGCCTCCTGCTTCCGATTAGATGAACAAAACCATTGCGGGGGCCGGGGGGGTGAGACCTGCGCTCCAAGGTCCAGATGCCCCTTTCTTAGCCCTGGGCAGGCTCTTATCTCCCCTCCCCCCTGCCCCGCCCTCACCTTGAGGAGGCCTGGCTGGCCCGGAGAAGCAGAGTTTGAAGTGAGACTCAGGCCTGGCAGGAGGGGGACAGGGTCTGGACCTGTTGGGACCAGAATCAGGCAGTGGTGTTGGTCTCAGGGTGGGTCAAGACCCTGGCCCTTTACGGAGCTCCAGACCCCCCCACCCCACCCCACCCTCCTGGTGTTTATCACTGACCTGGATGGGGCTGGGAGGTAAGGAAACGGAAAGAGGGGGAGGGCCTCCAGAGGGCTGTGGATCATCCAGAGAAAGGCATCTCTCCTCCTCCCCATCCCCAAGGCCTTGCCGAGTGAGGGGCGGGCCAAAGCTGGAGGACTGACCCTCCGTAGCACGTGCAAGGACCATTTATTGTGCACCCACCGCATCCGCATCCCGGGAAGCTGTGGGGTGCAGAGAGGACGAGGCCAGGGCCCCCATGCAAAGAGCTGGCACTCTGTAGGGTAGATGGACTACAGGAGGCACTATGACGGGAAGATTAAGGCAGATAGCCATCCCGAGTCCTTTCCGTGATCCAGGTGCTGTGATAGGTTATCACATGTTATCCTTGAGACAACTCCAGAAGTGATACCATGATTATCATCTCCATTGTAGGGATGAGAAAACTGAGGCAAAGAGAGATGTAGGTAGAGCAGCTGGATAGAGCAGCAACCTAGTCACCATCTGACTGTAGACTTTGGCAAATGTTCCACACCCCTGAGCTCTGTGCTCACCCCTGGAACTCCAAGGAAAGCTCTGTAGGAGCCCCAGGAAGGGAGGGATTCCTGTGGGGGGGCGATGTCATGGATTTTTTTCCCATAGGAACATGGCACACTGCCCTGCCACGTGGGTGCGGGGATGCTTATCGCAGCCTTGGCTGCAACAGCAAGCACCTGTCCAGCCCGAGGGAAGGGTGTTAAATAGAGTAGGGGGATAATTTGTACTAATGTCACCCAGCTGTTAAAAGCAGGGAGCCCACTCTCTCTGTGCTGATTTGGAATACATCCAAGATACGTTAAGTGGGAAAGAGCAAGGTGCACGTTCTGTATAATTCCATTTACCTACATTTAAAGAGAATGTGCACGTATATGCTGGTAGATCCACAAAAACTTTCTGGAAGTATGTATGTGGAATGACCTCGCATTTGCAGGAGGGGGATGAAGACAAAAACAGAGACTTGCTTTTTATTTCATACCGTGTGCACATATTACTTTTATATAACTGACTGAAAAACACAGTCTAAAATTGTCTTTTAATGGGCCTGAAGTTGTAGAGAGGATCTTGACAGATAGGAAGGAGGAAAGGGAGTTTCAGGTGGAAAGAACAAGAAGGAAGGCCCAGGAGTGAGGACTCCTTGGTTATGGCAGGGAAACTTCTGGTCCCTCGGTTTGGCTGCATCACAGGATGTGTTGGGAGGATGATGGGCGGAGACAAGTCTGGGAAGGCAGGTGGGCGTGTGCTGGAGGCTCTGATGGATCAGGAGAAGGTGTTTTTATTTTATCTTGTGAGTAACGGAAGATTTTTTGTTTGTTTGTTTTTTGGGGTTTTTTTTTTTTGGCTGCGTGGCACTTGGGATCTTCGTTCTCCAACCAGGGATCAAACCCACACCCCCTGTATTGGAAGTGTGGAGTCCTAACCACTGGACCGCCAGGGAAGTCCCAATGGAGGGTTTTTTTAAACTGGGAAATTGCATCCTAATATTTTACACTCACGTAGCCCTCTGTGAAAAGTGCTTTGTCAGACATGATTACATTTTTTAATCTCGACAGCAATCCTGCAAGGTAGGTAGGGAGAGTTTTACAATGAGGAAACAGGCTTTGTGACTAAAGGCCACACACTCAGTTTTAAAATGAGAAGCTTTGTCCTTTGTATGCACTGCTTTGCAGGAAGGCAGCAGAGAGGAGCAGCCACCGGCCAGTTCCCCAACTCAGCAGAATGACAGGCTTCCTTTCATATCTGAGCAACCTCGAGGACCCCTCGTGACATTCAGATCAAGAAGATGAGATATCATGACCCTCGAGAGAAAAGGGCAAAGGACCCTGAAATCATACGTTCACAAACTCAAAAAGGCTCTGATGACATACCTTTCAAGGATGTCCCTGTTTTTGTCCTGGGGAGTAAAATATTAGGGGTCTCTTTGTTAGCTGAGATTTAAAAATTCTTAGAACACAGTGAAGTTCTATTGAATGAAGGGACGCTGACTTTCTTGTCAAGGTTCAGAGAGGTTTACGGCTATGCCTAAGGCCACACGCCTGGTGGAGCCCAGAGGCGGGTGCTGGACCCGAGGCCAACACTCTTTCCAGCCATCATGGACCGTACACAATGTCAGGCTGGTTTGGACGAAGATGGGGAGGCCAGTGAAGAGGCTACTAAGGGTTCAGAGACCCAGCCAGGAGGAGGGGCCCAGGAGAGCCAAATGGGGAGATCTGTTGAGAAAGGCATGCCCTCTCTCCAGAACTTGGTGGACACAAGACCCCAGATTTCCTTTCCATTTATGCCCCAGGTTTACCTCCTCTCACCCACGGGCTCCACGGGACAAAGTCAGGAGAGAATGGACTTGGCTGGGGTGAAGCTGAGGGGTTTCCCTGAGAAGGGAACCGGTATCTCCCGCTCACCTGCAGCTGGCGTTGATGGTGCAGAGTCGCCACCTAGTGTCTATAAGGGGTACTGCACCAAGGAACGCCACCTGTGATCACAAGAGCTCAGAGGAACCACTTCTCCTCTTGCTCCTTCTACCTGCCTTCTCCGCAGAAAACTTGGCAGTCCCGTCTAAGGTTACAGGCAGAAGGCCTCGGGCTCACTCTTAAGAGGGTCTGTGAGTCTTAGGAAGATGCTACAGCCTCTGTAACTCTTCTCCCTGCCATCCTGCCTGCCTTTCAGGTCATCATGGGACCCTCTATAGGGGCGCTCAGGTGCTGCTGCAAGACCCCAGGCACCCTGAGAGCTGCCTGCCACCCAAAAGAAGCGCCGGGGCATCCAGTGTCCCAGGGTCTGATGTGGTCAGACCTTGGGGCCCCGTCTCCTCCCCCACGGCAGCCTTGAAATCCCCACCTCCCTCCCAGCAGCCTTCTCCTAGCGCATGCTGTTCTCACCCCTTATCAGGGTCACCCTCTGGGTCATCCTTGTCTCAGCCAGGGTTTGGTCATTCTAACTGACCTTTGGGAATGGCCTTTGAATGTTACTCCAGAGACCATGTTACATCCCACATCCCAGCGGGGCTCAATCTGCAGACCTTGGATCGCTACTGCATCTTCCCTCCCCCTCCCCCCTGGGAGGGCCCTGTGGGCTGACGAAAGGGCACTGGCTTTGGTGGAAATACTCAGGTATACCCAACTCACCACTCACTAGCTGTTTGACTTGTGCCATCAGGCAGTTTACCTAAACTTGGGGCAACGAGGCCTCCCTAGGAAGACACCCTGCCCAGAAGCTCCACCCAGTGGCCATAAATGAAAAGATGGACAGATCTGGTGACATAAAAACTGCAAACTTCTGTGCCATAAAAGGCGCCCTAGACAAAGTTAAAAGCCAAGCATATGGGAGAAAATGTTTCCACTGAATGGAACTGATAAAGGACGGATATCTAGAAACGAAAAAAACGGGTCCACAAGTCAATCTTAAAATTGCAAAATAATCTAAGAGAAATGTGCATAAAGCCTAGGAACAGATAATTCATAGAAGAATCAGTAAAAATGGTCAATGAATGTAGGAGAAGAGGCCCAACCTTACCAGTAATTAGGGAAACACCAATTAAAACTACAATGAGGCCTAGCATCCAGATCTCAGCGTCTAGAAGGAAGGCACCACTGTTGGAACCAGGGCTCCCTGGAGAAATGGCTGCTCCAGGCCTGGGGCAGGGAAAGTGCATGGGGAGCCTGGGACATCTTGTTTGGGGCAAAAAGCAAGGCAGCTTTCAAAGATTAACGGGGTCATGTCAGAAGGACACGGGAACCAGCCGGAAGGGAGTCCCACTGGCCAAATTGTAACAATTTGAGGCTCAAAAAGAAAAATGATTGTTGGCCATCGAAATACGTCGGGCTGATGAAAAGCCATGTGCTCCTAAGGAACTCCAACAGTAGAAACCCAGAGAAAGCCTTGGGACCCCCATTGAGGCATTTACTAAATCAACATCTTGATGAGTACAAGGTGTGTTGAGGGAGCCGCCGGCTTCCCTACGGAGTCTTGGTAGAATCAAGACGTGAAATAGGGACTTCCCTGGCAGTCCAGGGGTTAAGACTCTGCTCTTCCAATGCAGGGGACACAGGTTCGATCCCTGATGGGGGAAC
>NW_021145387.1:112186-125000 GCF_002837175.3 Physeter macrocephalus | reverse complement strand
CTCCCCCAGGAAGAGCCAGGTCCTGCTGTGAGCAGGGAGAGAAGCAATCTATCTCCACCAAAATATGCCAGACTTCCATTCTTTCTGCCCAGCCCCCCACGGAATTCCGGACCAGCTCCTTCTACAGTCCGGTTCAGTGAGCAAAGATGGTACGAGCAAACAGGCTCGTGACACATCATCCCTGTGCGAAGGTAAAAGAGCTCCCACGGGGGCAGCTGACTGCCGGAAGACACTGTGCAACTCAGCATCACCGAGAAATGGGAATAAACCTTATCACTGCTTTAAATCCCGGTGTGTTTTCTTTTTTGAACATAGATTAGAATTATGCTAATCTTTCTTTCACATGTAAACATCACATAGGGATTACACTGTGCGGGTATTTTGACCCTTGAACAACATGGATGTGAACTCTGTGGATCCCCTTACATTGGGGTTTTTTTCAACAGTAAATACTACAGTACTACACTGTCGGCAGCTGTTGAATCTGTGGATACGAAGGAACCTCGGATAAGGAGGGCCGACTATAAATTACACGGGATTTTTGACTCTAGGGAGGATGGCTGCCCCTAACCCTCGCCTTGTTCAAGGGTTAACTGTATATGTTTACACACAAACCTATCCATTTTACAAATATAAAAACAGAAACAGATGAATAAGGGGCAAGTTCATTTAGAAATCAGGCCACAATAGGCCAGAAAGTGGGTTTTCTTCCTCTCCCGAGGCCAGGAGATTTGCACCACTCCTGACTGCCACATAGCAGGCTTTGCCTGGATACAGGACTTGCCCACAACTCCCCAAGGAGTCCACCTCCAGGGCCTCCGACCAGGACACTGACCACACAGGGAGACGCAGCCCCAGTTTCAGGGCTCCTCTCTCCCATGACACCCTGAAACTGGGGGGTCCTCAGTGGTCCACCATCCATCCTGAGGCCACCCGTCTAGCCATACCTGAAGGTCCTTCGTGTGGCTGGTGACCGGGAGCGGCAGGATGAGGAGCCAGAGCTGGAGCGGCTGCGGGAACAGAGCTGCCGACTGGCCTTGCTTGGTGGGCTCTGGTACGGGCAGTGGTCAGAGCGAGGGGGACTGACCCCTGAGTCCTCTTCATCATCATCCTCCTCGTCGTCCTCCTCTAGGAGGAAGTTGCTCTCGCCACTGCTGCTGCTGCTGTCCTCAAAGACGGTGTCGTATTCGGGGCTCTTGCAGGAGGCCAGGTCTTCATCCTCCAAGGCTGTCTCCAGGAGGCCAAAGTGCTTGGTGAGGCTGGCGCGGATCTCGTGGTCTCTCAGCAGCGTACTGTCCTTGGCGGGGGCACCGACATCACAGCTCCCGTCTTTCTCCCTGCCAGAGGCACGTGCCTCAGCCCTCGGGGCACCTTGCTGGGGCCAGTCCTCAAGGTGGACCCCAGATGGCTCCCAGGACCTCAGCACCTTCCTCTGCAGGGCGCCATCTGGCTTGAGCACCTGGCAGTAGTCGTGGTCTCCAAAGGAACAGGAGAAGGGGCGCTTCTGACCAGCCTGGGAGGCTGGCTGGGCTGTGGCATGCCGCAGGTGGGACAGGAGCTCGCTCCGCTCTGGGTGCTTCTTTGGCAGCTTGTGGGCAGCCTCTGCGGCCGCCCCGAGCTGGGGAACCTCCGGGGTGGGAGCTATGTCTTTGCCTGGGCTGTGCTTGATGTCTGGCTTGAAGGGGTCTTCCTCTGTGGGCTTGTACGGAGGCGTGGTGGGCGGAGTGAGTCCTACCGGAGCAGAAGGAAACACATGTGAGGCAGAGACAGATCACTTCTCCAAGGAACACTGAAACCCTAGTTTGGGATGGCAGAGAAGTAGCATATGTGTCACCACTCCCCAGATCCAAAGGATGGCAGGCATCACTAATCGATCACTGCACTGCTGACGGAGCCTGGACGTAGCCTGGGACTCCTTCTCACACAGTCCATCAATAATTTTTCAGAGCTGGCATGTGATGAAAGCCATTTGCCATCCCTTCTGTAGTCTGGCAATGGTAGCCAAAGCCTCCAGATCATCCAAGATCTCTCTTCCCGCTCCACATCCAATCATTCCACGAGCCCTCCCAACTGGTCGTTCCAAATGCCTCTGAAGTCTCCCAGGGTGCAGAGGGGGCAGGCACCATAGGTAAAATCTCGCACCTGGATTTGACCACCACAGTGACCTTAGTGGTCCTGCAACTGACCTTGGACTCCATCGTCCCCCAGGCATCAGCCAGAGAGCTCTTCCTTTCTGGTGCTCCTGAAGCCCACAGGATCTAGACGAACCCCTTCGGCCTGGCATTCCTCTCAGACTTTGGTGGTTGTGTTTGCCTGACCCCCCAGTTCTGCCACAGAGCAACACCGGGTGGCCAGTCTCCTCTGATGCACCTATACTGCCGCTCCTCTGTGCCTCTGCTCATGCCAATTCTGCGGCCGGGGATACCCTTCCCTTTTTTTTTTTGTCTCTCCAACTTCTATGCATCCTGCAAGCCCAGCTCAAATGCCTGCTGCTCTGGGTACTTTGTGAATCTTCTCAGGCCACATCCTGCCCTTCCCCACTCTTCCCCTTCCTCTGTGCTCCCAGAGCTCTTGCACGGTCTTTGGAACAAGCGCATATCAAATAGTACTTGTCATGGTGTGAGTCTGTCGCCCACATAAGACTGTGGGCTCCTTCAGGGGAAGACACGTGTCTCTTTTTATGTCAGGTCATGTGCCAACTGTTGGCAGCTAAACAGCTGAGCCTGGGCCCTGACTCTCCTTATAACGCCCTCAATGTGTAGCTCAAGACCCGGCATAGCCTGTGCAGCGGTGGCAAGGAAGGCTTGATGGGGTACTCCCTAACTGCCTGAGGGGCTGTGTCCCCAAGGGCACCCCACCAGCTGAGCCCCCGGCTCACCTGCCGTGCCACAGAGCTCCACCGTCAAGGTCTGCTCGAAGCTCTTCTTGCCAAAAGGAGGGTCGCCAGTGGGGCTGGGGAGTACAGGAAGGAGAGAAGTCAGTCAGCAGCAGGCTCCACCTCCCCGAGCATGGCAGGAAGGCAAGGGGACATTGTGCCAGACCCTGGTTCTGCTGCCCACGAAAGCGATGCCTGGGGAGAATTTTCAGGGGAACTCTCTCCTGGTTGTTGGAGGAAATCAAAGCTGTTCCAGCTCTTTTAGGAGACACGGGAGAGACTTGAGGGAGGTGGAGACAGGACAAGCATTGTCAGCCTCCTTATTTTATGATTGAACACCTGAGGCCCAGAGAGGAGAAGACACTTGCCCAAAGCCACACAGCATTGTCAACTTTTCCCCATGAAATTCTCCACCTTTCCCCTAGGCCTGCTTCTAAAAACAAACTCCCTTTCAAGGGAGCCCAGATCCTGAGAGTCCCACATGGCAATGAGGGCAGGGGTGTGGGGACAGGACCAGGCTCAGGGACCGATGAACCACCCTACACCCAACCAGATAAGGTCTCCTGGAGTCATAAATCAACAATTTCTAAAAATCTACCTTTGCGACAAGGCCAGCATGAGGCACCTGGGAGAGTCTGAAAAGAAGACAAAAGAGAAAAAAATAAGATTTTCCCTAACATGGCATGGCTAGCAGATGTTTCCCTCTGAACTTCATCGGTACCAAGCACAGCTTCTTTCAGGCGTGTGACCCTCTGCCACTTTTAGGGACTGGCAGGACAACTCAAATCCACCTTCATTCCCCCAGACTCAGCAACATTAACAGCTGGCGGATCTACTGATTCTGCAGAGTTGATGGGCACCAGGGCGACCCCTTCTGGCCAATCAGTGTAGCACAATGGTGAAGCATTCCAGCTTCCAAGGCCAGTGGCTGTGGGCTCTGCCCCAGACAGATGCAGGACTAACTAGCTGAACTGACCATGAGCTATCTCTGTGCCTTTGTTTCTGTGTCTTAAAATGGGAATTATAACAGCACCCACCACACGGGATTCCTGTGAGGATCAATGGGGATAATCCGTGTTAAGTCTTAGACCAAGCCTGGCATAGCGAGTGCATAACAGATAATTGCTGTATTCTTATCCCCACTATTGTTACCATTTAAAATGCCCCTTCATTGTGGAGCTGAATTTATAGACTCATACCCTCCATCACATTGCTACCCAGGAAGTCTTCTTTAGAGCACTTATCACAATTGGTAATCACTTTTCCTTTCTTGCTCACTTTTTTTTTTTTTTTTGGGGTACGGGGCCCTCTCACTCCCGGGCCCCCTCCCGTTGCGGAGCGCACGCTCCGCACTCCGGACGCACAGGCTCAGCGGCCATGGCTCACGGGCCCAGCCGCTCCGCGGCATGTGGGATCTTCCCGGACCGGGGCACGAACCCGCGTCCCCTGCATCGGCAGGCGGACTCTCAACCACCGCGCCACCAGGGAAGCCCTCTTGCTCACTGTTTGATTGCCTGTCTCCTCCACTGAAACACAAGCCCCAAGAAGGCAGGCATCTTGTTCCTTGTTCGTTAAGGACACCTGGCCCATGCATGATGAGAAACTCAGAGATGTGTAGGAGGTTCCTGAAGATCTGCCCAACTAGCCTGCTGTACAGGAAGGGAAGCTGAGAGCCAGAGAGGGAGAGGGATTTGCCCAACCCAGGGCTCCTGGCTCCCGGGCAGTGGGGTCTGCCACACCCTGGCCCTGCCCCCTCTCTCAGACCACCGACTCCCACTACCTCCAGAAGAGAGCTGCGGACAACTGGGGTCCTCGTCGGTGTCCCCACACCCGCTCTCACAGGGGCTCTCCAGAGCTGGGATCTGGGGTCCCCGTCGGAGCTGCTGTTCTCGGCCACTGTCCTCGTCCGCGGGGCTGCCCAGCTCCCCCTCCACATCGTAGGCCTCAGGGGCCAGGCGCAGCGAGGGCAGGGCCCCTTGGGGCTCCGCAGGGACCATCGGCTCATCGGTGAACGTCAGCCAGGGGCCCAGCTCCGGGTTCAGTCTCCTGGAACGCCGCACGGGGCACACGGAGCTCTCCTGCTTCCTCCCCAGCTTGGTCCCCGGCAGGCCCCGGCCCGGCCTTTTCCGGCCCCACTCCTCCTCCTCCTCTTCTTCTTCTTCTTCCTCTTCCTCTTCCTCATCTTCCTCCTCAGGTTGCAGCCTGGCCAACCGGCTGATATGCCCTTTCACCTCCAGCCGCAGTGGGCGCAGGCTGGGTCTGGGCCCCGAGCTCTGGGGTGAAGCCGCGACCCGCACCTCCTCCACGGGGGAGGGGTGGCCCGCAGAGGCCTGGCTGTCTTTGGGCCTGGGCCGGGCCCGGGGTGTGAGGGAGGCGTAGACAGGCGTGGCCAGGCGGTAGGGTTTGCTGACATCACAGAGGATATCTTGAGCCAGAAGTTCCCTCAGGATGGAGAACTCAGCCCAGGTGGCTTTGGAAGGGTACTGGCACCGAGGCCGGGGTCTGACCTGCTTGGCGGGGCTGCTGCAGGGCTGGGGGGCTGGCTCTGGGGTCTGTGCGGGCAGCTTCCTCTGGGGAAGGCAGTAGGTGTGCATGTAGCGAATGAGCTGCACCATGGCCTGCATGTCCTCCTGGGAAACCTGGGTGCCGGGGTCTGCCCTGCCCAGTGCTGGGGAGTCCCAGGGAGAGGCTGGAGCCGGCCGGGGACTCGGGCAGTCCTGACCCACCTCCTCATCCTCCTTGGCAGGGACCCAGGGACTCAGGGGTGGTGGTGGCTGGAGGACCCTATCAGGGGAGCGGGCTTTAGCCCGGGGGCAGGACGGCACCGAGGTGAGGTGCTTATGCAGCTCTGTGCAACTCCGGGTCTGAGACTGCATCATGGGGGCCTTCCTGTCTTGGGCACTGTCCATCTGGAGAGGAAAAGAGGCCAGAGTGAGGAAGGAGACCCACACTGCTTCTCCCCGCTGCCCACCCCTGCAGCCACTGGCCAGGCCCAGCGTGTCTCACCTGGATCATCAGAATTGCCAGGTTTCACCACTTCATCCCCAGCTTCCAGAACAGAGCCTGGCACTTAGCAGTGCTCAGGGGATGAGAAGTGAAGGAATGGCCAGCCTCCTAACAGGTCTCCTAGTTATGGATTTCGCCTTTTCTAGATTTACTGCCAAAGCCCTGCTCTGACTACTCCACTCCCCTGCGCGGAGCCTTCAGAGAGAGCGCCAGGAAGTACATTAGTGGTTGCCTGGGGCTGGGCGTGGGAACAGGAATTAACTGTAAACAGGGACACTGGGGATCTTCCTGGGATGATGGAAATGTTCTAAAACTGGATTGTGGTCATGGCTGCACGACTCTGTAAATTTACTAAAAATCACTGAATCATACTTTTAAAACAGGTGCCTTTTATGGTATATAAGTGGCACCTCCATAAAGCTGTTAAAAAAAGAAAAAGAACAATTCAGTATCTTCCCAGTACCCGTGGGATAAAGGGGAGGCCCCCTGGCCAGGGGTGCACTGCAATGTAGCCCCACCCGACCGCTGTCTCCAGCCTTATCTGCCCCCACTGGTCCACACAGGGGCTTTGCTCCCAGTGCAAATGTCTCTTTGCTGGGGCCAGACTGGCTGTCAAGGGTGTCTCACGCCCCTGGTGTGCCCCCTAGCACTCCAGAGGGCAGGCTGGCTCAGGAAGGAGCTTAGCTGCTGCCCTGTTGACAAAATGGAACACGAGGGATGGACCTCTGTTTTGGGAGGTCAGCCAGGACAAGTAGGGAGGGGGCACAGGGACAGGGTCCATTCCCCCAGGGGAGCCCAGGCAGGGGACAGACTCCTACACAGAGCCACTGTCTGAGAAAGATACCATCCCGATTCTGCCCCTAGGGGTGGGATGGTCCACAGCAGTCCCCTGCAGCAGTGTCTGGGGACAAGAGGGGAGGGCTGGGTGCAGGCTTTGAGTAACAGGAACGCTGGGAAATTACCTCTGAAACCTCTCCTTGGAAGTCTCAGAAGATGGAGCCCAAGGAGGAAAAGGGACTTGCTTCCCCTCCTGGGTGTTCAAGATAGAGCTTTCAGCTCTCCGATGGCTCCCCCCAAAGAGGAATCCAAACTCCTTATGGTCTCCATGGTACCAGTGAGGATCTTATGTTTCATTCTGTCACCTCATTAGCATAAGCTTCCTGAGGGCAGGCCACATCCTCCTGGTCCCTGCTCTAACCCAACATCTAACACAGTGCCTGGAACACTGAGGTACAGTTGACTCTTGAACAATGTGGCGGTTGTGGGGGGTAGAACAGCTGCGCAGTGGGAAATTCACGTATGACTTCTAGTCAGCCCTCAGCAGCCACGGCTCCTCTGCATCTGTGGATTCAACCAACTGCGGATCCTGCAGTACTGTAGTATTTACTACTGAAAAAAATCCACGTGTAAGTGGTCCCATACAGTTCAAACCCATGTTGTTCAAGGGTCAACTGCACATGAACAAGCCCAAGGCTCTTTCTAGAACCCCAGACTGGCCTGGGTCTCAAGCAGTGCCCAGCATATCAGCGACAAGGGTTGTGTGATGAGCAAAGAGGGAAGCTGGAAGTGGATTGAACTTGATGGCCTCTAACAAGAGCGGAAAGGTGCACACGGCCCTCCCCAGAGACCCCCAGAGGCCTGGGTGGGTCTGAGGACATGTGCAGAAATACCTTGACCCAAGGCCGCTGACTTCTGGACCTGAGGCCTGCCTGGCGCCAGGCGGTCCCTTCCTTCTGGCTGTCAGAGGTCGAGGTTGCGTAGGACGTGGTGAGAAGGAGTTTCTGCAGCTGTGGGAGGAACAGAGAGGAGGGGAGCCGGGGCTGAGCTGCAGCCAGAGACACAGGGAAGTGCACCTCAGAGAGAAGCCTGGCCCAGAGCCAGCCCCTCAGGACCAACCACACCCTGACCCCATCATCACAGGGCCATGGCGGAACACAGGAAGGGCTCTTAATGACCTAGAATATGTTCCCAATATATTAAGTACAGAAAGCAGGTTGTCTAACAATCCCAAACCCATACAGGCATCCCAATAAAATGTAAGTCCTTTTGAGAGTTAATAACCTAAGAGGAATATCTGCGATCTTGAGAAACCCAAACAGATGTTGGGTGATGTCTACCCATCCTACTGTTGAAATATGATGCACACACTTGATTGGGACATTCTGCATATACCCGTAGTACACATACACCACTTTTTGTGACCTTTCATGAGGTGAGATTCAATCATACAAGAATATATATATATACACATCACTTCCAACCCAGCCCGCTGTTTTCACACAAGTGGAAGCTGCTTAAGCTTGTCTGGCTTTTCTAAATTTTCTATAAAAGTTGTTGAGCTTCTGTACCCGGAGGAAAAGTGCTCAGTGTATCCCAGCCAAGAAAGCAGGGAGCTGAGTACGCCTGGGGGTTTCACCAGGGATCCTACCACAGCCAAGGCTGAGAACAAGTCAAGAAGCATGATGGGCTTTTGCTGTAGCATCAAGTGTTTCCTCAAGGGACATGACCCCCAGGAGGATTGCCAAAGGCCTGGGAACCAAAGTAAAGGCCACTCGCCACTCCCCTAGGAGATGGATGAGCCACACCACCCTACCTTGACCCCAGACCAACACACGCATCTGTGATTCTCTGACATGGACAGGAAAAGATTCTTAGACCAGAGGCAAGGGACCTGGTTCTGATTCAGTTCAATCCCAGCTCACTGTGAGACCTTGGGTGAGTCTTTTCCCTCTCCCAGCCTTGAGGAAGAGGGAAAGGCCTGGGAGAAACCAGCCTTGGTTTCTCCAAGGTAGGGGGTATGTGTGTGTGTGTGTGTGTGTGTGTGTGTGTGTGCGGCGGGGGTGTGTGTGTGTCTGTGTCTTTGTCTGTGTGTCTGTGTCTGTGTGTGTATAAAACAGGGGCAGGCAGACTAAATGATTGGGTCTTTTTTGATTCAGGGGTCCCTCTAAGAATATGAGAAAAGCTACTGACCTCAGAAAAACACACACATATGTAGAGGTCCACGGGTCCCCATTAGTCCAGAGGTAGACTCTCTGGGACCCATGTCTCCAGGTTAAGAACCGGGTGTCTGTATAAATTATCAGGGCCTTTCTAGAACTCTGTTGGTATGCGGGGAGTCTACATGGTGAATCTGTTTCCTGTGTGCCTAGCCCAGTGCCTGAAACAAAAGTGCCATCTAAGGCATGAGAGGGAACAACCGGTGACCAGCAAGGGTCACTCTCTACCTCTTCCAGGGTGGTCCCTCTCCAGAGTCCCATACAGAATTCCTCTTGTTCCATGACCACCACCACCAGTTGTGCTGGGACTATCACTCAGATAGCACTTATTGAGCCACTTCTTTGTACCAGGCACTGTTCTAAGTTCTTTATATGTATGAATCTGCTGTACTCCTCCCAACCGCCTTTGAGATAAGCACTATTATTAACCCTACCTTACAGACCAGGAAGCTGGGTCAGAGAGAGGCTAGGTGCCTAAGGGACACATAAGCATTCATTGGTGGGGCTGGGAATCAAACCCAGGAGGTCTGATTCTAGTCTGAAAGGAAGCACACGCTTATCAGCAGGAGCCACAATGTGGGACTGAACATATGCTTGTATCCGGCACACATAGGTGCTTACTAAATATTTCACACTGCTTTGGGGAACTTGCAGGCAGTGGGAAAGAGGGAAAGGGGTCCTGGACCAGGAGTCAGAGTACCTGAGTTCTAGTCCTTGCTGGCACACCAACTTGCTGTGTGACCCTGGGAGAGGCCCTCCCCTCGCTGGGCCTCAATTTCCCCAGAGTCGCACTTTATGGTCACCAAGGGCCTGTCTGGCTCTAACTCTTCATGACCAAAGACCCCTTCCACCTCCAACGGGCTCTGATTTTCCAGCTAAGTCTCGCCAATCCCTAGGAGCTACAGTGTGGAGGTGAAGAGCCCAAGACAGATGAGCTGTTCTTCACAAGCCAGGACATCTGGCTTTCTGGCACCCTAAGCCTGAGTCACGAGCAACTGCTTTCAGCAACTTCTGAGGTCCGGAACCCTTTGGAATCTGAAAAAGCTGAGACCTTCTCCCTAGAAACCTGCAATGCCATGTGTACGTTTCTACATTCCACGGACATTCAGGTAGCATTTAACTTTTGCTGGTGGAAGTACGAACTGGTCCAACCTCTTTGGAGGGCAAACTGGAAGTATTTGTCTAAACTGAAAAGCCACATATCCTACCACCAAGGAATCCCTTTTCTAGGAATGTATCCACTTACAAGTGGCAAAGGCCAGTAACAGGACACAGACTGAAGCAATGGAACAATAAAGGAGTTGAAACAATGTACATATCTGCCAACCAGGGAATTGGTTAAAGAAGTATGGTACATCCTTATGAAGGAACACTATGTAGCCAACAAAAAGGATAAAACAGAGATACCTCTGCTCATTTGAAAGAGTTCCCAAGACACACAATTCACTTGAGAAAAGCAAGGTGCAGGGCAGTATATAATGGAGGCTTCCTTTTGTAGTTAAAAAGAAAAGTGGAGGGGCTTCCCTGGTGGCGCAGTGGTTAAGAATCCACCTGCCAATGCAGGGGACACGGGTTCGAGCCCTGGTCTGGGAAGATCCCACATGCCGCGGAGCAACTAAGCCCGTGCGCCCCAACTACTGAAGCCTGCGCTCCAGAGCCCATGCTCTGCAACAAGAGAAGCCACTGCAATGAGAAGCCCGTGCTAGAGCCCGTGCTCTGCAACAAAAGAAGCCACTGCAATGAGAAGCCCGTGCACTGCAACTAAGAGCAGCCCCCGCTCGCCACAAACAGAGAAAAGCCCACGCGCAGCAATGAAGACCCAACGCAGCCAAAAAATAAAATAAAATAATAAAATAAATTTATTTAAAAAAAAAAAAAGAAAGAAAAGTGGAAGAGGAAAGTCACACAACAGATCAGTAACCATGGTTACTTCTAAGGAAGGAAAAAACAATTATGAGAGGGGTAAGGAGGTTTTGCTTTTAACTATCCATACTTCCTCCTTGAATTTTTACTGTGTGTGTATGCATAATCTTTAGGAAAATGTTTGCATTTAATTTCAAGGGTTTAACACACACTTAGGGTCAATCCATGAAATAGAGAAGCCACTGCAATGAGAAGCCCGTGCACTGCAACTAAGAGTAGCCCCCGCTCGCCACAAACAGAGAAAAGCCCACGCGCAGCAATGAAGACCCAACGCAGCCAAAAAATAAAATAAAATAATAAAATAAATTTATTTAAAAAAAAAAAAAGAAAGAAAAGTGGAAGAGGAAAGTCACACAACAGATCAGTAACCATGGTTACTTCTAAGGAAGGAAAAAACAATTATGAGAGGGGTAAGGAGGTTTTGCTTTTAACTATCCATACTTCCTCCTTGAATTTTTACTATGTGTGTATGCATAATCTTTAGGAAAATGTTTGCATTTAATTTCAAGGGTTTAACACACACTTAGGGTCAATCCATGAAATCCCAAAGGGCCTACAGCGTTGCAGGCGAAGCCCAGGGAGGTCTCCCATGGCCAGTCCAGGCTGCTGATCTGAACCCTTGCCAGTGATGCATGGAGACCCCTGCAGTGGCTGGAGCTGGTTTCCCAGCACCCACCACCTCTACCACCAGACACCACATCTCAAGCCACCACCATCACTTCAGTTGGAAACAGATTCTCACCAGCGAGAGCTCATCCACTTCAGGGGCCGAGGCTGGGGCCCTCTCCAGGGAGGGGCTGGGGGGCGCAGATGAGGGGACAGGCGAAGCAGAAGCGCAGGAGGGTGTGTCTCCATCATCCAGGGCTGGGAAGGCGGCCAGACGCACAACATCTTCGGGTATGTCATCCAGGGTTTTGGTGAGTGCTGCCAGGAGGGCCTCATTCTCACTGTCGATTATCTGCAGTGAGCAGAGAGGCAGAGAGGGGACACGGTTAGTCAACGCCTTGGACTCAGCGACTTTGTGTAGAAATATGCTCTGTACACACAGCTGCACTGCCATCACCCTCCCGCCAAATCTACTCACATCCTCTCAGTTTGCTGGGACGGCAGATACCCAAGAAATGTGCTATGGACTCCAAGAATCAAAGAAGTTTACGAGCAGGGAGCAGGTGGAAATGGAAAGGGGCTTGGCCTAGGAGCCCCAGTCTGGACTCTGCTGCTCATCAGCATGTGACCCCAGGCCCAGGGCTGTCCACGTGAGAGACGCCCGTTCCCTCCTCTAAGGACAGCCACTTCACACCACGGCCTCCTGCGTCCAAACCCCTGGACAGAGCCCTGAGGCTGGTCTATGCCAATGGTAGCCCCAGGTCAGTCTCTCTGACCCTGGGGCCCAGGCAGGTGGTAGGAAGTCTGGAAGCTTCAAGGTTCAACCGTGACAGTGAAAGCAGAGCAATAGGAAAACAGCTACCATTCCCCTGTGGGTTCCCGGGGGCTTGCTGCCTCATTCACTCATGGAGGGGCAGTTAGTGCAGTGGCTAGGAGCCTGGGCTCTGGAACCGGGGCTGAATCCCAGATCTCACACTTATCAACTGTAACAATACCTACTTCATAAGGTTATTGTCAAGGACTGAGTTAACATATGTAAGATGCTTAGAAAACAGTGCCTGGCACCTAACAAGCACTCATTACTACTACTACTACTACTACTACTACTACTACTACTACCACCACTACTATTACTACTACTACTACTATGATTCCTGCTATGATGATGATGTTGATTGTGGTGGTGGTGGTGGTGATGGTGATGATGGTGATGTTGGTGGTAGTGATGGTGGTGATGGTGATGATGGTGACGATGGTGATGTTGGTGATGGTGATGATGGTGACGATGGTGATGTTGGTGGTGGTGATGATGGTGATGTTGGTGATGGTGGTGGTGGGGATGACGGTGATGATGGTGGTGATGATGGTGATGATGATGGTGGTGATGATGGGGGGGATGATGGGGGGG
>NW_021145387.1:73069-112071 GCF_002837175.3 Physeter macrocephalus | reverse complement strand
TGATGATGGTGGTGGTGATGGTGATGATGATGGGGGGATGATGGTGATGATGATGGTGGTGATGGTGATGATGATGGTGGGGGGGGGTGATGGTAATGATGATAATGATGGTGGCAGTGGGCAATTCCTCCCCTCCTCTTCCCCACCCCGCCACTTCTCCTAGCACATATGTACTGATGGCTACTCTGTGCCTGGTGTTGTCTGGGCACTGGTGACACAGCATCCCAAGACTGGTACAGCCCCTGTCCTCATGGAGTTTACCCTCCAGTGGAGAAAAGAATTAAACAAGGAAACAAAATCAGATCATTTCAGAGAGTGAGAAAGCCTGGGAAAAAAATAAAAGGAAGCTGTGATGGAGAATAAGAAGGTGGTGAAGATTCATAGGCTATTTACAGTGGTCAAAGAAGGCTGTTCTGAGCAACTAATACTGAAACTTAGGCTTGAAAGATGAGAAGGAACCAGCCAGGCAAAGAGCTGAGGAAAGAAGATTCCAGGCAGAGAGAAAACCTAGTGCCAAGGCCAGGGACAAAGAATTTGGCTGATGAGAGGAATAGAGAGGCTTTGTAAATACTGCCTCAGGTAAACCCCACAATAACCTCTGCGGGGAAGGATACTATTCCCATCACCATTTTGCATTTGAGGAAACTGAGGCTCATAGAGGTTGACCAATGAGTCCTGGGTACGTTGCATTCATCCACACAGCAAAGCCAGGGCAGAGGCAGGGCTTACATGGAGCACAGCACACACACATGAACCAAGAAGCTTCCTTCCCTGATGTCTCAGACATAACACGAGGGTCAGTGTGCACACTCCCAGCCCACCGACAGATACCAGCCCACCGGCCCTGGGGCACAGAGATCACACTGCTATTAGGTGAGGCACCAAGCGCCTCATTCAGTAAACCCTGGCTGCTGGGCCTGTTCTGGCAGGAGGCAATTCTGTCACATGATGCCTTCCCCAGCACTCTTTCCCATCCCAGGTCAGGATGTTTATCCTTTCTTCAGGAAGTTCATTTGAAATACGCATGTCGTGACGGCCTTTTGGCTGCACGAAATCTGTTCCAGGCCTTGCAGCCAGAGCAGCAGCTGAGTAATTCGAAGGGGGGACATGGGGAGAAGAGAAAAAATGTGTTTGTAATTTTGGAACAGAGCTAAGAATAAAAGAAAAGGTCAAAAGATTTTGGTTGAGCCTGACCTGGGCCCTGGGGATGGGAGTCCAAGGGCAGATCCAGGCCCAAGAACTCTGGTTCGGGAATGCAATCGGGCTCAAGTGGCAGCCCCTCATCCCCATCCTCAGGCCAGAACCCCAACCCTGTGTTCCCAGAGCAATCTGCCCAGCCTGATGGGGAGTTAAGATCTTGGGAGCTGGGGCTCAAGGACCACTCTTGGGGCTGAGGGTGGCAGCAGCTCTGACACTGACAGGGTGAGCCTGGGCAAGTCATTTCCCTCTTCTAAGCCTTGCTGACTTCTGGTAAACGGGAAGACAGGATCCCTGGTTGGCTTCCCTCCAAAGGCTACTAGGAAGGCCAGTTTGGAGGCAGTGACACAAGGGCTTTGTGCAATGTTCCTGGGTCTAGCTCAGTGCCTGGCGCATGGGAGGCTCCAGGCAGATTTGCTGAATGGAAGAATGAGTGAACCAAACAATGAACTCTGACCACTGGGGAGAGACTGAGGTTAGTGTCTCAAAAAACAGATTCTAGAGAGAAGTTATTCAGAAATGATGTCATCAGCACTGGATGGAATGAGGGTTCCCTCTTTCACAGGGAGAGAAGCATGGCCCAGAGATATTCTGAATTATCACAACTATCAGAGCTGGAAGGGCCTTCATGGATCACGTAGTGACCAGGGATGTCAAACATGCAGCCTGCGTGCTACTGTCCCCATCCCTCCCCCCCACCCCGCCATGTCGCTAACCAAGGGAGCTCTTGTTCCTTCCACCTTTTTGAACACAGCCCTCCAGGCAACACTGCCGATATGTCTCAGTTGGAACTCATGAGGAAGCCTATTTGCCATTCTTTTGGGGGTGGGGGGAATGAAGGTCCAGGAAAGGGACTTGCCAAGGTCACACAGCAAGTCAGGAGGGGCTGGGGAGGATGGTCAAGGACTTACTAGGTGCCAGGCATGGTGCCGAAAGGAATGCCAGATGGCAGAGACCCCAAGGAGCCCCAATAGGTTGAGTAAAAACAAAATGACTGACAGAAGGTCTCCCCGCTCTCTCCTCAGCCCTCCCTGGGCTGCTCCAGCTCTGGAACAGCCAGGCAGGTTTGGGGATCCTGACCCTGTCTGGGAAGAAAGTCCATTTGTGCCCTCAGCATCGTGCCCTCAGCACCCTAGGATGATACATCACAGGGAGCCGCCCCTCTCCTCTTCCCAGGCGTTAGCTTAGCTCTCCCGGCTCCGCTTAGAAACAAAGCGCAAATTAATGGAGAGTTAATCAGCTGAGGAAGGGATATTAATAGACTTGGCTCCACCCCCAACCTTCCTGAGCTCTCTTAGGCTGAAGGAAAAGGAACCTGCAAGAAACCTGAGGGAGAACGCTTCATTCTGAGTGCCTAGAGGAGCTTGAAGGAATGACACAGGACAGAATTTAGGCTATCAGGGCCAGAAGAACACTCAGAAATCGTCTGCCATTCCAGGGCTTAACTGGGGTGCAGGAAACCCAGGAAATCAGTTTCCCTTCCTTTTTTCTGGGGGTGGGTCCACAGATGTCATCAGGGTCTAAAAGGACCCAGTGACTCTCTCCCTACAACAGATTAAGAATCACTGATCTGATCCGTGCTCGTTCCTCATTTCTCACCTGGGGAAACTGAGGCCCAACAGTGAGGAGCTACTAGCCCAAGGCCACGTGGCACACGGTGATAGAACCAAACACCTGCTTCCTCCAAAAATACTTACTAAGTTTAGCCTATTGTGACCCTGGCCCTAGGACTCTGGGCACACAGAAACAGAATGCACTGTCCCTGCCCCCAAGCAGTTGTCAACTCTTGTAAGGGTAGCTGTTCTCCACTCTGTCTGTTTCCATAGTGATGGTACCACCTGACTTGTGAGAACACGGAGCTGACACAAGGCAGCATGGCTCTATGACTGCCACTGGTCAGATAAGGACTCTGTCCCAGTTAGTGGCAGAGGGGGTATTAGAACCTCTGGCCCCTGTATCCCAGCTCAAGGACTCTGGAATGGGTCATGTCTGGTCCTTGGCAGGAAGGAAACTATTACAATCAGTTTCTTCATTCAACACATATGATTGAGTCTTTTCGATGCACAAGGGCCCCACAGAAGAACAAAACGCTGTTTGTCCTCAAGGAGCTCGAAGTCTAAAGGTCACAGGCATGCACGTACACAGGATGGGAGCCCAGAGAGGAAGTGACTGACCACCTGCCTTAGGAGGGGCTAACATGACAGCTGGGTGTCGAAGGATTTATTCATATGATAAATATGTTTTAAGCCCCAAGAAAGTGCTGGGCTCCATGCAGAGCCCTGGGGATATAACAATGCACAACGCTGTATCAGCCCCCAAGCTCAGGGGGTTTATGATAGGGGAGGGGGGCAAGGAGGAATCAGGCACTAATTACATAATCACCGCACAGAGGCGCCCCGGTGTGTGATGGGTGGAGCAGAGGTGGAATGCGGGCCACAAAGGGGAGAGGGGCCGGGTGGGCAGGGTTCTGCCTCAGTCCTAACCATCTGTGAAGATTCTCCTGCCTTCCTTGCTGTGCTAAGAGCCCAAGGTCCATACCAAGGCTGATTTGTGTCTGAGACCATTTCATGCACATAGTAGGACCTTGGCAGGAGCTTACTAGTGGGTCTGGCCAGTCTCTGAGGAGGTGAGGCCTGTACAGTTCAGGTGGGGATGGTCTCCCCGCAGCATCTAAACCCCTCTCACTCATCAGCTCTCCATAACCTGAAAGCATTTCCTGGAAGTTGGCCCCCTCTGAGGGAGGGGGTAGCATAGCGTAGTTAACCCCATTGTTGTGAGAAAGAATGGAGGTCCTGGAAAAGAGCCAGAATTAGAGCCCAGCCCTGCTGATCCTCATAGGGTTGGCAAAGAGGTTATACAACAGCGAGGGGTTTGGGGTCCTGTGTTAGAGTCTACACTCGGAGCCTTCCTAACTGTATGGCCTTGGGCAAGTTACTTAACCTCTCTGAGCATCACTTTCCTCACCTGTAAAATGGGTTACTAATAGTTTTTCTACCGACAGGTTAGAATAATCTTGGGAAAAATCCAACTCCTTAACATGGCACGGAAGAGCCTGCATGATCTGGCCCCTCCTAGCCCACCTCCACCCCCCAACTATTTCCTGGCACTTTCCCCTTAGCTACTGCTCCAGCCCTTCGGGTCCCAATACAGCAAGCTTTCCTGCTTCCTGGCTCTGTGATCATCACTCATCATGTGGCTCCTCCTCCTCCTCCTTCAGCTGAAGCATCTCCTCCTTGGAAAGGCCTTTCCTGACCACCCAGCCTTTAGGTGCTCTTCTCATCCCAGGTTTATTCTTACTGTGCCCAGGTCACAAGTGACCACTGTTTGTTTATGTATTACCTGATCTAGGGTCAGTCTTCCCTCTAGACCATAGAGTCCACTGTTGAACACAGTCTCTGACACATACAGGGAGCTCCATAAACATTTCTAGAAGGAATGATACAATCTGTCAGGAGTACTATTTGAGATGATGTTCATGGCACACTGACTTGGCACATGGTATGTTATTATTATTGTTGTTGCTACTGTTGTTATTATTATTATATTGCCAGACATCATCATCATCCTGCCAGACAGACACAGGGAGCTATGGCTTCTTCCTCCAATCTTTATAGGGGAGCATATTTCAAGGAAAGAATAATGAGTCCAAATGTACCCATCACCCAGCTTCAATGTGGACAATCATATTTCACTTATTACCCTCCATGCCATGCACCCACACCCACAAACATAAATGCATGTAGGGATTGCTTTATTCTGATGCAAATCCCAGACATCACATTACCCCATGTTCGAGACCTTCTTAAAGGAAATGTGCCTCCAAAGCTGAGAACAGAGGCAGAGGCATAGACATGCACTGCAGTTCTTGGCACTGCCTCTTTTTAAAGAACCTCTAGGCTCCAATTGAAAAATGGAGATAACTATACTCCTGTATGTCAGTTGTTAAGAAAATTAAGTGAGTTAATATACACAAACAGGGACAGTCCTGCCACAGAGAATGTGAGTCATTCCCATTATGGCGTCAGCATGGTTATAAAGCTCTGGCTCAGGAGGCAAGCAAACTGGGTTTAAACCTAGTTCAGCTACCCACGAGGTAAATCACCCTAGGCCTGTGACTAAACTTCTTCAAGCCTCAGTTTCCTCATCTGTAAAATGGGGGAATAATCTCACTTGCTTCACAGGGTGGGAATGAGAGTTCACTGTGACCATACAGGGAAGGAAGGCCTTGGAACCTGCCCTGGCTCACAGAGGGACTCAGTTCTGACTGGGGGCATAGAGAGAGCAGTTCTTCCGAGCCCTCACTTCCCAGGGGCGATAACACAACCTGGCAAGGGGGCAAGAGCTGCCCAAGATCAAGTGCAGACCTATGACATGAGACAGGGTCCCAAGAGCTTTGGTGGATGAGGAGACTTCTTTGCATGAGCAAGTGTAGAAGAAGATGGCTCAGGGCAGAGCCGGGCTTTTAGGGGCAGAGAGAGGCAGCGAGGTTCCGGAGGGCACACCTGGAAGAGCTCCGGATCGTCGGGGCTGTACTGGCTGGGTTCGGTCTCGGAGTTCTCTGGGCGCCACTGCAGCTCCTCAAAGCAGGTGGCCGAGTCGAAGTCGCTGGCGTCCAGCTGGGAGAGGTCTAGCTCCGGAAAGTCAGCGCAGAGTTGCTCCTCCCCAGATCCCCCGCCCTGAGGAGACAGGAAGGAAGGAGGCGGGTCAGAGCTGAGCTTGGTTAGACCCCAGCAGGGACCCTCTTACTCAGGATGCTGCCAGTCTGAACCTGTGGCTGCCTTTGTCCGAGGCCCGATTTTGCCAAGCGACCAAGAAATGTAAAGCCGCATCCTCTTGCAACTGTTGAACCTACCATGAGCTAAGTCAGGCCCTGGCAGTACAAATCCCTCTTCCTGCTACTCCGTCCCCGCCTCCTCTGCACTCCTATACACCCCTCAAAGCCCTGCCCGCATAGCACCTCTATTCTCTTACCAGAAATATTTTGTTGAAAACTTTATTACAACCTATAAATAGAGATCGATTTCTGGAAGGCAACAACCCCTCTATATGAATAATGAAACAACAAAAAGCAATAATAACAAGAGATGACATCATTGAATGATTGCTGTGTTTTGGAAGAACACTCACCCATGTTCCCAGGAATATTTCTAATGTCTAAAGTGTGGAAGACCACCCATCAGTAGACAATAGGTAAGTAAAGCTATAATCACCTATATCATAGAACAGTGCTGTTGAAAAGAATGAGGCCGTTATGTATGTTCTCCATGGCATGTTAAATAAAATACTAAACTGCAGAATATCAGCAAGTAAAATATTACCCCACATGTGTAAAGAGAATGGGACAGACTCAAGCTACACATTTCTCACGATAATATGTATGAGAATACTGTGCCAGTACACAGGAAAAGGTCTAGAAGGCCATAAACCCACCTGCCGGTGGTGGGTAGGGTAGAAGGGAGTCATGGAGGACCTGGCAACAGTACCGACCGAACTGGTGCTTCTCAGAGGGTGGTCCCAGGACTGAGAGGGGCAGAACCACCTGGGAACCTATAAGAAATAATGCAGATTCTCAGGCCTAACCCCAGACCTATGGACTCAGAAGGTAGTCATCTTCTCACCCTGGTCTCCCAAGTTTAACAGTTACCAACAGAAGGGCTGCCTTGCAGATTCAGTAACAGCCTGAGTGGGGAGACTAACACAGAAACAGAACACCACAGGCGCTGGGGTCTGGCAGACCTGAAGCATAATCCCTGTTCACCAGCTGTGATGCCCTAGGCAAGTCCCTTCACCTCTCTGAAGCTCAACTGTCTCATCTGTAAAATGGAATAACAACTGTCTCATACAGTTAATATTAAAGGAGGCAGTGCCGTAGCCTGGCTTGGTAAGTTGCTCAATAAATGGTAGTGAGCAGTAATGACAACAAATTTTTAAAAATAATAAGAACAACAGAGTTTCATGGCAGGCAGAGGAGGGTGGAACCTCTTTAGAGAACAGAGACAGGCTTGTGTGACACTTAAGAGAAATAGGTTTTATCCAAACCTTTTCCTTAATTGTTCCCACTTACTAGGCCTCATAAATTATGAATAAATGTATATTATTAGCTCAACTTGACACAGGAAAAAGGCTTTTAACCGAATTTGGGTCAAATGTCTTAATTGGCATTTTGCAAGAATCCTGCACACACGGGCAGCACCGGGGCTGGGTTCTCCCAAGCGGCCAGTCCCTGCTCTCAGGCCAGGCAGCACGGTGCCCAGGGAGTATGTCTCCAGGGACATCCCTGACCACGCCTGCCCTCCATCTGCCCGGTCTTTCTCCAATCCACTCGTGTTCAACATCCATGAATATTAAGTCCTGTGTCACTCCAGTGAGGATTCTCAGCCCCGTCCTGGGGCTGCGAATCTTCCCCTGCCCAGTTGGACTATGGGGGTACAGTGGTCTTGCCTGTTCTAGACGGATGATTGGTTTGTTTCTAGTTTTTGGCTGTGATGAACAAGCCTATAATAAGTGTGTACAAGTCTTTGTGTGTACCTATGTTTTTATTTATCTTGGGTGAATCTCTAGGAGTGGAATTGCTGGGTCATATGGTAAGCGTATGTGTGACTTGATTAAAAACCACAAAATTGCTCTCCAAAGTGGTGGTGCCATGGCACACTCCCACCAGCCGTATGAGTTTCTATTGTTCCACGCCCTGAACGGTACTTGGTGTTGATAGTATTTAAATTTGAGGCGTGCATGATAGCGGGGGCCTACAAGCGTTTATTAAATGCCACTGTGAGCCCGGCACTGTGATGTATAAGACTCAGTTCTTTCCCTCATTTGTTGACATCTCAGTGGGGGAAGAAAATACATAAATATTTCATTACAGATTGTGCTAGTGCAACGAAAGAAACAAACCAGGTGCACTGATGGTGGACAAGAGAAGGAGGGGAATCTACTTAGACGGGGTGACAAAAGGCTTCCTGGAGGAGCTGACATCTGGTTTGAGACCTGAAGGAGGAGCCAGGCAGTGGAAAATGTGGAGAAGAAGGTTCCAGGCAGAGAGGACCCAGCAAAGTCAAAGATCCAGGTGGGGAACCAAGCCTAGAGAATGGGGTACTGACCAAAGGCCAGTGAGGCTGCAGCTCAGCCCTAGAGTAGGGGGAGGGAGAGGATGCCTTCAGAGAGGCAGGTGGAGGCCGGATCAGGTAGGGATTGAAGGGATTTGGGTTTTACGCCAAGTGTGATGGGGGTGGGAAGAAAGCAGATGGGTTAGGCTGGTGTAGCATCCAGGAGAGGAGCAGGTGGTGGGGCTGCGAGGACAGCACCGAGGGCCTGTGGAGCAGGAGGGAAGGCCAAAAGTAGACAGTCAAGGATGCTAGGCAGCTAGGGCCTCCCTGGCCAGCAAAGCCCCAGCTATAAGCTCTCTGGGGAGCTCTTTCTATATGTTCTAGAACCAGCCCATGCTAGTAACTCACAGCAGCCACCTCTACAGGACTTGCTTTTTGAGTCTTAGAAACAGCTTTTAAATCAGAGTTCCAGAATCCCAGACCAGCCAGGAACCAGCAGCCCTGAGAGGTTATCCATGCAAGTCTTTGTGGACAATTCGGGAGACCGATACGCCTTCAAGAACTAGTTATGGATATGTGTGCACAGTGCATGTGCGTGCAAGGAATTTAGACTTAACGTCTAGCCCTTCACAGACACAGCTAAGAACTCCTGACCTGGCTGGTCTACCTCCTTCACTTTGCACCTATGGAAACTGAGGCCCAAGGAGGATAATGGATTTGCTCAGGGTTATCCAATGAGTGTCTTTCCCATGAAAGCCATGCCACCTCCTTTACAAAATGCCCATCAAGTGGCCATGACTACTGCACTTATTGATTACCCAGAGCAGCTTGACATACTCAAAGTGTACCCAGGGCATAAAAATAAAGAAACCTCAGCTTCAAGGCCTTGTCAATTAGGGCTGAGGCCATTCTCCAGCTAAAAACCATTAAGCATCGCATTAATAGTGATTTCTCTGGCCCTCTCCATATTTAGAGAGGCTTTTGAAGGGGTGCCTCGGGTGACCCAGCTCTCTTTGAAAGGTCTGACTTGAGGCCTTCCTGTTCTGTACTGGGCAGCCCCAGCAGGACCCACCCATGGAATGGGAGGTAGGGGGGTCAGAGCACAGGCTAAGCCACTGCTATTACTGAGCACTTTCTATATGCCAAGGGCCACACAAAGTGTCTTATGTACATCCTCTCAGCAGATTCTTATAACGACGCTACAGGGCAGGGGTCACTGTCCCCATGTTAAAAATCAGGAAACTCAGAGATCCAGTCACTTGTATCAGTTTGCCAGGGCTGTCGTAAAAAAGCACCACAGACTGTGTGGCTTAAACAGAAATATTTTTCCTCCCAGTTCTGGAGGCTAGAAGTCTGAGATCAAGATGCTGGCAGGGTTGGCTCCTTCTGAGGCCTCTCTGGTTGGCTAATGGATGGCATCTTGCCCCTGAGTCTCTTCCCATTGCCTTCCCTCTACACGTGCCTGTCTCTGTCCAAATTTCCCCTTAGATTAGGCCCCCCCAATGACCTCATTTTAACTTGATTGCCTCTGTAAAGACCCTATCTCCAAATAAGGTCGCATTCTGAGGTACTGGGGCTTAGGACGCCAAGATACCTTTGTATGGAGGACACAATTCAACCCATAGCACCCAGGGTACCAGAAAGGTAAAGCTGAGATTCAAACCCCAGGTCTCCTGGCTCCCTAACAAAGCCTGTGCCATTGCCCGACATCCTGCTTCTGAACGTGAGAAGGAACGTTTAAGACCATTTATTCCCATTTATGGATGGGGAGACGGAGCTTTGGGAAAAGTCTGAGAAAGACCCAAGTTACAGTGCTAGTTTGTAGCTAAGCAGGGACAGGCCTGGGGCCACATGTGCTGCTTGGTGCACCAGCCCCCCATGCACAGCCCCCTGTGGTCCCCACCACCAGTCTGCTCACACCCCTGACACGCTCGGGACACGCCCCTCTGGTTGCTGAACCTTCTGTATCCATTCCTCCAGGGACACCACACTGCTGATCTGAACGGGCTGTAGCTGCCCCAAGCCAGGGAGATAAACGCCCCGGCAGTGGATTAATGGTGCTTCATCCAGATTCTAAGTTGCTTCACTGGAAGCCTGGGTATCTTGTCGCAAATCGATTCCCTGTTTAAGAAAGAATGCATCTTCAGGAAAAATTGGCGGCTCCGCTTTACTGACTACAATCAGCAAATCACCTAGCTTAGTGCCTGGCCCAGAGCACATTCTCAGAGTTACTGAGTGGAAGGAAGCAGGAGAGGGGGAGGAGTGGCTGCACTAACAGAACTTGGGCTCCGGGCCTGCCCGCACTCACTATGCATCCTTCAGTGGCTCACCTCCTCTCTCGGGTTCTCACTGACCCCTCTGGAAAACAGATCATCAAACACAAAGACCCTACGGACCCCTCTTGCTCAAGCATTTGCAAGTATAATTCCGTACTGCACTTATCCAGTTTCTGTGATCCACAGAGGCTTGGGGTAAGTATTTAGGTAGAATAAATAAATGAATTTACAGAGGCAGAGACAAAGATGCAGAGAGAAGGTCTGTATTGAAATGGAAGGAGGCCTAGAGAAGAAGGATAAAGGGCTAGGCCTGGCTTGGCTACTGACACTAATCATTTGTGGTCAGGAACCTAACTTTTGCCGGCTTAGTTTCTATTGACAAAATGGGGATAACAAAAAGGAATCCTATCTCACGGTGTTCTTAGAAAGATAAAACATCACAGGTCCGGAGCCTGGCACGTGTCAGACACCCCGTGAATGGTGGTCACAGATACAGCATTTATAGTTGACATTCAAGTGATGTTCACAGCTCTGGTCTCATTGGTACCTTCCCAAGATGCAGGAGGTAGGCAGTGGTCAATGTCCCCACTTGACTGATGGGAAAGCAGAGGGTCAGTACTTCATGACCTATCTGCTCAGTCCTCAACCCACTGATGCCCTCAATCCTATGTTCCTTCAACCTCCACCAGCCCCCATTCCAGTGTTACCATCCCTCGTGGTTTCTCTTGGCGGATGATCTTGCCCTAACAGCCAGACCGCACTGGCTCTCTCCGGGCCTGCCCTGGAGGGTGGGAGCCGGGCTCCCACCCAGGCCTCACACACTTCTTTACTGCCATCTTGGGTGCCCTAAGTACTGCCCTACAAAGCATCCTTCACTGACAAGAAGTTGTATTCGATGGTCTGGGGCAAGTTTTCCCTTTAAATTACTGTTAGGAATGCCCAAACTGGCCTGGGCATGAGATCCGATAGGGTGGTAGGTACCTGGCACTCGGCTCACCTTTCCCGCCTCCCTAACTTGGCGGATACCAGTAACCAGACACGGCTCTACCTCCCACTGAGCCCCGAGCCTTCGCAACCCGGAGCCTTAGCAGCCACTGCTGATTCATTAGACCCAGCCTGCTCTAGACCTATGACCCTGTACCTCTACTTGCCTTCTAGGAAGGAAGTGAAGTAAGTATTCATGATGTCCCCACAAAGCTATTTCATTATACAGATGTTTTCCCTTTTCTCCCCCTACGTCTGTTATTTGGCTGGCCTCCCACCCATTCCCCTTCCTAACGGTGGCAGCCCACTGATCTCCTTGGAGAAGTAATCCCTCCCCCGAATCCAGGCGGCCCAGGTAAGCACAGTCTGGCCAATTAAAGGGTCTCATCCAGTGACCACAGCAACTGGTTCACAGGGGTGGGTCACAGTGAACACCAGGAATGTGCTAGAGCGTGTGGACAAGGGTGCTCAGCTGGTTGAATTTAATTCTGGAGACGCTGCGAGCCATCTTTGCTTCCACCTGGGAAAAGCCTGCCCAAGAATGAAGCCAGCACAGGGAATGCAGAGTCAAGAAGCAAAGAGAGATGTATTCCCGACAAAAATAATTTAAACACTTGGATACAGCTGTGCCTGAAGCCAGTCTATTCCCTGTACTCCACAATTACGTGAGTGAATAAGGTCCCTTTCCAGATTATGTGCCAGCTGGAGTTTGTCACCTATCAATGAAAAGGTTATGACTGATTCATCTCTCTTACATCCCAAAAAAAAACACCTAAGCTTCCCACTGTCTTCCAAATTAGTACAAAACTCCTGAAGATGCTTCCAGGAGAACAGTAGGAAGAGTAATTGATTTTTAGACCTCAAAGAAATACTACAGCATCCTCATAAGACTCAGGAGTCACAGACACAAAATTAAGCTCCAGGAAGAATAAGTAGAAAACACAGGGGCTCTGAGCTCAGCCTAAAAGAACAAAACACCCTGAGCTTAAAGATAAATCAGACCATTGAAAGGATCTCCCACCAAAACACTCAAAGCTAAGCGTCTCAAAACATCATGGAGGGGGCTTCCCTGGTGGCGCAGTGGTCGAGAGTCCGCCTGCCGATGCAGGGGACACGGGTTAGCGCCCCGGTCCGGGAGGATCCCACGTGCCGCGGAGCGGCTGGGCCCGTGAGCCATGGCCGCTGAGCCTGCGCGCCCGGAGCCTGTGCTCCGCAGCGGGAGGGGCCACAACGGTGAGAGGCCCGCGTACCACAAAAAAACACAAAAAACAAAAAACATCATGGAGGCCCTTTCCACGCAGGACCATCTGGCCCCAGGCCTGCCGAGCACAAACTCAGTGATGCTCAGAGCTTTTCAGCAGGGCCCCAAGCCCCAGCTACGCAGCTACCCGCTCAGGGCTTAGTGTAAGGTGATCTGACAGAAGGTCACCAGGCCTGGCAAGAGTGGGTCCTCCGGCCCAGAGAGCAAAATGGGTCCAGTGCTCAGAACTGGACTACAAGGCCAGGCCGGGAGGACGACCACCAGTGACCTTGGGAAGGCAGCTCTGCTTGGTAGGCGAGGCAATAGGATGGAGGAAGTGGGGTCCCTGATATCTCTAAGTGCCCATCGGCCCTGGAATATCCACCTCAGGATGTGAGGGAGGACTCAACGTGGAGCTTGTCAAAGTCTCATCATTTGGGGCAGTTTTCTGTTACTTGCCACCAAACCTAATCCTAACCAGGCCCTCTCAGGCCTTTGGTACAATAGACACTCCCCTAAGCAACCGCCCGGGTTAACCAACACTCTTCATCCCCTCCTGTAACAACACACATTACTAAGGCCCAAGGCGCCCCAGAGTCTCAGAGACAACCCTCCAGGTCATGCACACATCTGTCTCCAGCAGCTGGGTTGTTCGTCCAATGTCATTTGTGTTTCTTCCCAAACCCATTTGTTACTATAATTACAAAGTTTTTTTTTTTTTTTTTTGGGGTGGGGGCTCACGCCACCTGCAGCATCCTAGTTCCCCAACCAGAGATCGAACCCGTGCCCCCTGCGGTGGAAGCGCGGAGTCCTAATCACTGGACCACCAGGGAATTCCAATAATTACAAACTTTAATGAAATGGTTCATCGACAGAAAATATGAGTATAAAAGAAGAGAATGCTATGGAAACTAAGTTGAAGGCTGTGGAAGGACTCAATAAAGTTGAGCTGTTTAAAAAAAAAAAAAAAATACAAAAACCCTGCTGTCAAATTTTGTGTGGGTGAGCTAACAGTGAAAGATTAGGGAGGCACTGGCAAGAATCTGAAGGATTCTGCACTTCGGTTGCTCGACAAGAGTCTAAATTCTTAATCCAATTGAGTGACTCCCCAATCTGGAAATAGGATCCCTGGCAGCGTGGGTGTGGACCAGGCAGGAGAGAGAGCTTGGGATTTCAGTGTCGGCAGCACAAGCAGTCCTAGAGCAAAAGACTGGCAATGATGAATGTGCGTGCCATATGGCTTCATTAAATAACAACGTTAGGTATTATGTTTTATGATTTCGAACTCTCACTGACTTTTTCCAAGGAATTCCCCTCTCCAGCCCTCCACCCACCCCACCAACCCCCAGCTGTAGTTCCTGCTCTTCATCGGATAAGGTGGCTATTGGACACGGATCGCAGCTTGAATTGTATAGGAAATAAATCCTTACAATGGACTCCCAGAACAGAGAACTGGGGCTTTTGGCACTGGAAGAGCCTGTGGAAATACTTCTAGAGATGACTCTCTTATTTTGCAGATAAGGACACTGAGGCAGACATCCTCCTGGGACAGGTGTTATCTTGGGCATCTCCTTTCCTCCTCCCGGTTGCCGGCAAGCAGCCCCTTATCCAACAGAAATCCCTAAGGTCTCTCAGAGCTGTGCCTGGGCCAGGTTACCTGGGGTGGAGCAGCTCCCGGCTGTCTTGGCAGGTGGTAGGCACCGAGGTCTCAGAGGGCGCCATTGGCGCCCCGCACCCCTGCACCCCACTGTGGCTGCACAGATCCTGGCACCTGTCAGCCAACACAGGCTGCCCCTGGCCCGAGAAGGTGGTGTTTTCGTTTATTTTAAAACAGTAAAAAAGTGAAGTATATTCTGTGACACGAGTGAGTGAGAGTGAGTGAAGGTGTTTCAGGGGCAGTGTCATCCGCATACTGTGTTCGCCTACAATTGCCGTCAATTTTATGCACTTGAATTCAAGGGCCTCTTCAATTCACAGGAGAGCGGCAGGAAAAGCGTTTTGTGAACACGCGAAGCGTGTGCAGGTATCCACCTGCTGTTAAGACTGGTTAACAGTCCCTTTCCATCTCCAGGGACCAGCCTCCCTCATGGAACTGCTGTGTGGCTTGAGTCTCCACCCTGGGGCCTCTGTGCTGGCAGCTCCCTCGGCCTGGGATGCCTCCTCTCTCCTTCTTCTGCGCATGGCTGGTCCTTTCTTATCAGCCCCATCCCAGATTAAATGTCCCTCTGAGATGAGCCTTGCTGACCACTGTATCCTAAAGTGGGTGCCCATCTCACTCCCATCACCTGCTCTAAGTCCCTCAATTAGCACGTTTCACTCTCTGATATCCCCTCCCCGCTTTGCCGGTATTTTTTTTAAATTGTGGTGAAATACACATAATATAAAATTTTCCATTTTAACCATTTTTAACCAAGCAATTCAGTGACAGTAAGTATATTCACATTGTTGCGCAACCATCACCAGCGTCCCTCCCTCTTCAGAATTCTTCCCGCTTTTTCATTTATCTACTTGTGTATTGTCACCTCCCCCCTCCATGAGTTTCATGCGGGCAGAGGCGGTGTCTGTCTTGTTCCCCCGCTGTTTCCCAGCGCCTAGCACAATGCCCAGCATATAGTAGCTCCTCAATAAACAAAATGAGATCCATGTGGAAGTGCCCTGTAAACTGTAAAGGGTGGTACACAAGAGCAAGAGACTGCAACATGGACATTTTTTCCATACAGTCCCAAGACAAGGCCAAATTGCCCGGCAGCCTCAGTTATTCGACAACGATTTTGAGTTTTATCCAACTCTGTGGGGGCAAAAGCATCGAGAGCTCCTTTTCTTTCCTGGTTCCAGGACCCTCTGAGAGGTCAAGAATGAAGATATACGATCACACAAACCACCTGACATTGAGACTCACCATTTCAACACATCAGCTCTACCCAGAGCAACATTTTATTAGTCGTTGAAGGGCAGGCACAAAAATAGACTGCAGGGATCAAATGCCACCCTCTACAGTGGTTGAAAGGCCCTGGCATATGACGACTTGAGGCCTGGGGACCCGGGGAGGGTGTCCTCTGTCACAGGAGTGTACAGACATTGGAAGCTAGAATCAGGGCTGGGATTAGGCTGAGGTGAGGGTACCAGCCTTGGGCACCAAAAAATTCAGCAATCAAGACAGATCATATTTAATGCAATATTGTGAAAACAATCAAAATTAATGCCCCCTAAAAATCCATGATGAGCAACATATCAAAATTCTAAGTAAAGACAAGGTCAGTGGTATGATTTTTCCTTTTGCTTCAGGTGACTATTTGGCTCTGCATGGCATTCTTCCCTCCTTTCTTTCTTTCTTTCTTTATTTATTTTTTGCGGTACGCGGGCCCGTCACCGCTGTGGCCTCTCCCGTTGCGGAGCACAGGCTCCGGACGCGCAGGCTCAGCGGCCACGGCTCACGGGCCCAGCCGCTCCGCGGCATGTGGGATCCTCCCGGACCGGGGCACGAACCCGCGTCCCCTGCATCGGCAGGCGGACTCCCAACCACTGCGCCCCCAGGGAAGCCCCGTCCCTCCTTTATTTAAAGGTGTGTGTTCAAAATGGATATTTTGGCACTGACTATTAACATATTAACTATTGCAACATATATAAATGTTGCATTAAAATATGATGTATCTTGATGACTGAGCTTTTTGGCATCTCCTTAAATTTTGTGTCTGAACCAAATGTTTCCTTTGCCTCACCCTAATCCCCACCTGGGTGGAATGAGGGTGAAAGAGTTACTGTATGCTCAGGTGACTGAAATGAGATCAGATCCTGTCCTACACCCCTTCTCCCTGGGGCCTCAGTTTCCACATCTCTACAATGGAGCCCATGACCCTAGGGTAGTTGTGGAACTGTCCCAGTCTTGTCCAATGAGGCAATTAGGATGGGAAAGTAGAAAAACCCTGAAGTGCTGGCTGTCTGTGAGGAGCTGTTTACATTTTTATCAAAGGTAGGAAATGGTCCATCACAATGGTGAGCAGCGTTCAGCTTTGAGGTGAGTTGCAACACACTTGCCTGATTTATAATGAAAGGAGTGACGCTTGCTAAATGAATAGGTTTCATTTAAGAAAAGAGATTAGAGCTGATTCACAGTTCTCTCAGTAAGCAGGATCTCCCCTCCCATTCCAATGCCTTTACTAAACAGGAAGGAAGGCAGAGGGCTACAGCTAGCCCTGGGAAAGCACCCATTTCACGCAGCTGAATGGGGCGACCCCAACTCCCTAATCATGCTGCGGGATCATAACCGAACAGGCGCTTTCCTTTCCCTGTCACATCTTGCGGGGTTCCCTCAAAATCAGAATATGCCCAAGGGCAGGGCAAGAGGGACTGGCATGTGTCAGCCATCCTCGGGTGTGAGATGCATGAAGAAATGCCTGGGAATGGATAGTGGTCACGTTTGTGCAAAATCATGAATGTACTTAATGCCACTAAATTGTACACTTTAAAATGGCCAATTTTATGTTATGTATATTTTACCCCCAAAAAATAAAAATAAATTTTAAAAGTCCCGGAGTCCTAAAATAAACTGCCCGGCACGCTCCTTCTGGAGGTGTTCTCTGGGGTCCTACAGTCTCCATGTTCTTTGGTTCTATTTATGTGTCTCTTGCCGTGGCTGGCAGGAGACACGGGAGGAGCTGGGCCAGGGCTCAGCTGAGAAGCCCTTTTGCCTGTTAACCCTGTTATAAATAACGCAGAAAGAGGCAGAAAGAGGGTCCCTGGCATGAGAGTGAAGGTCAGGCAGCCCCTTCATGGCATTTGAGGAAATGTCACGCCCATCAGGCCAGCAAGGTGCTGGCTCACATCTCCAGCCCCACGCTGCCCAGGGCTGACGGCGGCCATGCCGGGGAGCCCGTGGAGCATCGCTACTCAGGAAGGGCAGCCCCAAGGTGGCCGGCTCCCGGGGGTTCAAGCAGAGAGGGGACCACGGGGTGGATGGAGGAGCAGAGGGTAGCTGAGAATCCCCAGCCCAGTGGGCAGGGGCTAAAGTCAGCTTCCCAAGAACCCAGGCCAGGGCTCAGCCACCTGCATGCACACCAGCCTCGGCTTGTCAGCCAGTACACACAACCCGCCGAGGGAGAGATGACTCAGCAACGCTCAACCCACAACTGCCCCCGCTGGGGCCGCTGCACAGCGTGGGAGCCGGGAGGGGCCTCATGGCCCATCTGGTCCCGCGGTTCCCACGCTGGGCTCCCTGGGGAACCCCCTGCACGCTCTCCACCCGCACAGCCCACCAGCACCCTGGGCTTTGAAGTGGGAGGGGTTATGAGGGAGTTCATTAATTAGGTTTTCCATTTCTGTTAACTAAAAACCATACAGTGGCAACCCATCCTACTCCTATTTAACCTGAGTGAATTCAACATCATGAGCCTGGCAAAAACCAAATTTCTGTTTCTTTCTTACATGTCAGAAATACAATGACATTCTATTTTGCACAAAATTTTATATTTTCCCATACCCACACACTCTTACCTATTGTTCGTACATGCTATTTCATCAGCAATTTAAGGGCTTTACGGAGTTCATTTGAATCCTCAGACGAAGAAGCCACTTCCCAAGTAAGTGGTATCCACCACTCAGAGCCCAGCAATGTGGGTATTTCCCCATTTTACAGGTGAAGAAGCTGAGACTCAGTGAGGTAACGTGACGTTGCTAAGCAGAATATGAATGTTTGAGAGTCTTTATGGGCTCAGGAAGCCCAGGTAACAAGTTGCTGTGTAGACCACAGAAGAGAGAGCCGAAGCTGGGTCTCGCCCACCATCCCCAGGATGCTGGAGGCATAGCTGAGACTAGGAGCCATCGCTCACTCGCCTGCTTGCAAGCCTTGACTTGTCACTGCCCTTGACAAAACCCCAAAGTCCTCACCGGGCCTGTGAGGCCTGGCGTGGCCTGGGCCTGCCGCCTCTCCCACCATTTCCGGGGCCCTCCCGTCCTTCCTACGCTGCAGACACAGCAGCCTTCTTCTTCTCCTGGAACAAAACTCTCTCGGCTTGGGGTCTCCACCTGGGACACTTCCTGCCTGGTCCTAGGCCACTTATCCAGCACTGGGTCTCAGTGAGAGAGGCCTTCCCCAACACTCAACCCCCTGAACACTATGGGTTATGTCCCCATGTGTTATCCACAGCATGAACCCAGGGACTGTCTGTCTCCCCTCCAGAATACCAGCTGCACGACGGCAGTGGTCCAGACTTGTCCTCTGTTGAATCCCAGTGCCTGGAACAGTGTCTGGCACAGAGTAGGTGCTCACTAAATCTTTGTGGGATGAGTGGAGGTGGGCCGGGGGAGTAGAGCTCCGGTTTCCCAGGTCAGTTTAGGCATCTCTGCCTCACACTGCTGTGAGGCTTGCAAGGTCTCCCTCTCACGCACCCGCCTTTCCTGGGGGGGAGGGGGTGTGTCCTTCTGCATCCATGTATTCCCTTAAGGAAATAAATTTCACAGTGGTCAGATGATGAGAAACCCAGACCCATGGGCTCCCAGATGAAGCTGGTGGGAAACAGATTCTCTCTGGCCCCAGCAGGCCCTCCCTGGTCATGTGGTCAGTGAGGGCCCACTCACTCATGCTCACCATGCCTGAGGCACTGGCTGCCTCCAGCCACAGTGAACCTGCCTCATGTAGAAGTATGTTCACCGGGCATGTAAAGCAAATTTGTGTCAAACAGATCATACCTTTCCATTCCCTTCTTCTTAAGTAACAGGGAGGTGGCCCACAGGGTGATATTGCCACTGGCTCCCCAACCAAAGCCAAGGCCCTAACAGTGGAATAACAGGCACCTGAGCTAGGAAAGGGACGCCATCTGACGATGCTTGGTTATCACCCCAGCTTGCAGAGAAACAGGCAGGAAGTGGGGAGCTCTCCAAGAGAGAACAGTGAGATCTTTCAGGGAGTGAAGTCCCCAACACCCCTGCATGTAAGTGCCACCTGAACCCACATCTCTGACCTACTAGGTTCCTTCCACCCTGCCAGGATTAGGAATCCTGGGGCTCATAAAAATCTTTTATGCCTGTAAACTAGACATTGTCCCATTTGATCCTCACAACAGGGCAGAGGTTAAGCCATTTTCCTGATGGGGGAGCTGAGGTTCATAGAGGGGAAGTAACTTGTCTAAAGTCACTAAGCAAGTTAAAGAGAGGAACAGGACTAAAACTCCCGGACCTCTGACTTAGTTGAAGCAAAAATATCACTGATTAGGAGGCACAACCTTGAACTCTCTGCACTACTGGCAGTGGGGAACTTGGACGAGTCCCCCTACTTCTCTGAGCCTCAGTTTCCCTAAATTCCAAAACTGGGCAGGCTTGGAGACCATGGTCAGTCAGCTGGGGCTTCAGGACACGCAGGGTCAGCCTGTGACATCCTGGGCATGGTAGCAGACCCTCAGGTACCCCGTCAGCAATCCCTAACAAGGGGGAAAGATGGTGGAGATGGAGGTGATGATCACTGAGGGACACGTCACATGGAGTGTGTCTGCAATGGTGTCATGGGAGGACATGTGGGAGATCTGCTAGCTCCTCACTCTGCCACTCAAAGAGCGGTCCACAGACCTGCAGCATCAGCCGGGCCTGGAGCTTGTTCAATTCTGCAGAAGCTCAGGCGGAATCCTCCTGAATCAGAATCTGCACTTTAATAAGATCCCTAGGTGATTCGTAGGCACATTAAAGTTTGGGGAACACAAAATTTTAAATCAGAAGACCAATTGTAACATGTGACCTTTGGTTCAGCACCTAAATCCTTCAAGCCCCAGCGTCTGCATCTGTAGAGGAAAGACAATAATGTCTACACTTCACGGGACTGCTGTGAGCGTTACGCAAGATCACACATGCCAACAGTCTAGCCCAGTGCCCGGCAGGTAACAGCTGCCCAGATTGCTAGTTTCTTTCCTTCCTGAAAGGCCAGAAGGAAGAAGGTCTCTGCTTCCATTCCAAGTCCTGCCTGTACATCTGGGAGGCAAGGAAAAGACCCCCATGGGGCAGCAACAGATGGGGACAGGGTGGGAGCAAAGGGAAAGGAGGAGAGCAGAGGAAATAAAGAAGCAAAATAAAGACAAGCAGCAGAGACCATCTGAATCCCCAAGAGGCAGATGAACATGTGAAACCCAGAGACACAGCCGTTTCAGCTCATGTCAGAAGCCAAAGGGCTGAGGATGGAGGAGCAAGGGCCACTGGGTTGTGTCCCCTCAGGTCACACACTGCCTTTCCAGCCCAGCTCTGAATCAGTTCTTGTGGCCAGGGTAGACACAGCGCCAAGGGTCACTGGAGCAACCAGACAGAAGCTGGGGGCTCAGGCTGAGCCCTGAGAAGGGTCAAACTTGGATGGAGGACACCAATCCAAGGGACTGTCAACCCAGAGGAGCTGGACAATGGGGGGCTGAGCTGTGTGATTTAATGTCTCTGGGCCTCAGTAAAATGGAAGATAGTAATAATAGCCTTAGGGTTCTTATGAGGATTTAATGAGAAGAGCTTGCATTGTGTCTGGTGCAAAGTAAGTGCTCAAAAGATAATGGCCATTCCTGAGATTATTACACAGGAGACCTGAAGCAACTGCTGGAATAGAAGCAGCCCTCTGGGCTTCCTGAACTTCCTCTACACCCAATCACCGCGTTAACCCCTTCAAGCTCAGACTGACTCAGTCCACACCACCATCAACTCACCACTTATCGGCAGCCACGGCTTCCAGCTTCCACCCCAGCCCCCTCCAGGCTGCTGGACACAGCACAGCCATAGCAAAGTTCTCAAGATGCAGATCTGACACTACTGGACCCTGTTTAAAATCCTGCTTGCCCCCAATTCCTCCCAGATAAAGAGCAAAACCTTTCATGAGGCCTGTAATGTTCTGCGTGATCTGGCTTCTGTCTACCTATCCGGAATCATTTCTTAGCATTTACCCACCGTCTCCCCAACTTTAAGCCCCACTGGCCTTCTCTCCACCCCTGGCACTTGCCAGGATCTCTTCCCCCATAGGACCTTTGCATGTGCTGTTCCCTCTGCCTGGAACATCATCCCACACATAGATGCTTTGTCCAGTTATCTCGTACCGTACCCTTCACTCTTTACCTCCTTATCACAGTTGGTAATTTATTTGCATGGACATTTATTAGTGCTCACCAATGTATCCCTGGCACCTGGCACATAGTAAGTGCTTAATAAACAAGGAGTAAGTGAATGACCTCATTCTCTGGCAACCATCTCACCCCCCTATCCAAGTCCCACCTTCCCTCTCACCGCATCCCCTAGGCCTTAACTCTCCATATACACACATCCCTGACTTGCAGGACTGGTGCCAGAGATCCAAACGTTTCTAGATCTGATTTTCTTGAAAGCAGCTTTGGGCTATGGCCAGGGGAGGCGTGCGTTGCTGGCCTCCGCAGTAAACACTGATGAAGCTGTCTGGACCAGCTGAGCTGAGATCAGGAAATGCCAAGATTTAAAAGCATCCGGAACCCATTTACTTATTGTTGTTCTTGCACTTCCAGGCTATTTTAAGCTTCAGATCAATCAGATCCTCTCTCCAAATATCGCTCCAGAATCAGTCAACATGCACCTGGCCCTACCTGTCAGGGCCCCATCTGACACACGACCTCAACGACAGCAAAAACAGGCAGCTGTTCTTGTTTACTAGGTACCTCTGTGAGTGGTAAGTGAAAGTCGCAAACAGTCTCAAAGGGAGGTAGTATTACCTCCATTGGGAAGATGGGGAAATTGAAACTCAAAAGGGGTGAAGAAAGTGGCCCAGGGTCACACAGCTAGTAAATGCTGGAACTGGGATTCGACCCCAGATCTTCCAAATCCAAAGGTCAGCCTGGGCTCCTAACTGCTCAGCAATATTGCTTCCCGCATTCCCCTGCCAAAGATCTTCATACATACTGTGGGGTTTCTCATCTTGCCCCTGCCCTTTCAGCCACCTGCAAGGACCATCAGTGTTCTTATGCTATAAGTCAGAGCCACCCACCCCCATGTGCATTGCTATGGGATGGTCACCAAGCTGGGCTGTTAAAAGGGGAAGGTGGGCTTCCCTGGTGGCGCAGTGGTTGGGAGTCCGCCTGCCGATGCAGGGGACGCTGGTTCGTGCCCCGGTCCGGGAGGATCCCACATGCCGCGGAATGGCTGGGCCCGTGAGCCATGGCCGCTGAGCCTGCACTTCCGGAGCCTGTGCTCCGCAATGGGAGAGGCCACAACAGTGAGAGGCCCGCGTACCGGGGGGGAAAAAAAAAGAGAGAAGGTAATGTTACATCATCATGTTTGTATTTTTTTTGAAATGATGGATGTATGGAAAGATGGACAGATGGTTCATATATTCATAGATTATTGCTAGAAGGACACAAATGAAAGTATCAAGAGTTTGGGGGTTTGGGGGAGTAAAGAATAAGGAGTTGATTGGGGATAAGGGATGTCAGTGAATATTTACTTTCTATTTTACGTCCTTCTTAAGGTTTTAAATTTTCTTTAGTCATGCTTCAACCCACCCTTCAAAGGCCAATTCACAGGCCACCTCCCCCATGGAGCCTACCCTGATTGCCTCCACCCATCCCTCCTCTACATCCCTACCACATTCTGCCTGCATCTCTCAGGGCACTTAGGCCATTGAGCCTGCGTCCTCAGTGTGCACATACCCACAGGAGTCCCCAGCCAGGCAAGAGCTCCAGGGCCTGGATCAGTGTCACGAGCTTCTGGGGTCTCCCCCAACACTGAGCCTCTGCTGAGGCGGGGGAGTGGAGAGGCCTGGTGAATGAATAACTATTTTGCTTTCTATCTTGGTCCACGGCCTCCTGAAGCCAAGGAAGTTGGAAACTCTAAAATGGAGCTTGGGGGTGGGGAAGAGAAGAGGAAAGCAGAGAATCAGAGGGTAAATTCAGCTCCCGGAAACCTGCCCAGCGCGCATCCCTGGGAAATGACTCAAGCACAGCTTATGCCAGCAGACAGTCCATCTGGGCCCTGAGGTCACCAAACCTCATCAAGGTACTGCTTATTAAATATAAAGGCACATGAAATAAAGCCACCAATCTGGAGCTGGGGCTCTGAGGAAGGGACAGAGACAGTGATGAGAGGCAGGCAATCTGTCCCCCATTCCCCGCCCCTGACTGATCACCCAGGAAGCTCTGGGCTGTGGCTGAGGCTGGACCCCTAGGTCAGACTTGGCTCTTCGCCTTGACAGGAGCTTTGGTGATGGTCCCACCTCACCTCCCACGCAGCAAGGGGGTTCCCTGCCCTCCTCAGCACCTACCCCTGCCTGAGGACCAAGGAGAACTTGGTAACCTTTGGCCCATGATAATCACAAGCTTTGCTGAGCCTCCATTTTGTGCTATACACTTTACAACCATCTCATTGATCCTGTCCAACCAAATAGACAGGCAGATACTGTCCAGTCCGTTTTACAGATGAGGAAGCTGAGTCCCAGGGATGTAAGTAATGTGCTTGAGATCACACTGCCAAGTTACGTGATACTGGAACTAGACCAAGGCTGCAGCAGGGGAAGAGCCAGAACCAGAACTCCATTGGCTGGAGCAATAGGACCACAGCCACCCAGTGAGGAGAGGCCTCAGTTTTTCATATTCTCAGGGGCTGTCAGGCTACATAGCAGCATAAGAATCACTGAGCTAAGGCCATGCTTCCCTGTCTCTGATCACATACCAACTGGGGGCGCAGGGGTGGGCTGAGAAATACTCAAAGGCGCAGGCCAGGCATGGTGCCTCTTCTCAGAACTCTATTTCCCTCTTAAGATCTGGCATAATAGAAAGTTAAATAATTTCACTGGTAAGGGAAACTTTCTTCCAGTATAAAAAACAAGGGTATGCTAGGGACTAGAATGTAAAAGTTGCATTAATTTTTTCGTATAAAATAAGAACGATTTTTGTGTCGTGGATTCTGTTTAAATTGGCTGTAGGTTTAGCTGACAGGGCTACTTTGGAGGCAGCGATAGGACTGTTAAGAACTGACTGTGGGGAATAAAGATGCAGACGTAGAGAATGGACTTGAGGACACGGGGAGGGGGAAGGGTAAGCTGGGACAAAGTGAGAGAGTGGCATGGACATGTATACACTACCAAATGTAAAATAGATAGCTAGTGGGGAGCAGCTGCATGGCACAGGGAGATCAGCTCGGTGCTTTGTGACCACCTAGAGGGGTGGGATAGGGAGGGTGGGAGGGAGACCCAAGAGGGAGGGGATATGGGGATATATGTATATGTAGAGCTGATTCACTTTGTTGTAAAGCAGAAACTAACACACCATTGTAAAGCAATTATACTCCAATAAACATGTTAAAAAAAAAAAAAGAACTGACTCTGGGATCAAAAAGATCTGCATTAATTTGGGCTCAGCCACTCAAACAGCTGTGTGACCCTGGCCAAGATACTCGACCTCTCTGAATCTTAGCTTGTAAAAATGGGAATGATAAGATCATGCTTGTAAAGCAGGAGTCCTTAACCTTTTATGAGTCATGGGTCCCACTGGCAATCTAGTGAAGCCTATAAACTTCTTCTCAGAATGTTTATGAATGCATAAAATAAAACATAGGATTATTAAGGAAACCAACAAAATCAAAATACATTTATAAATATTAAAAAGAGTAAGTTTATGTTACAGTAATATAACATGCTTCCTTATTACTATACTAAATAATAAGATCTAGTAGCAAGTGTAACAATCACCAGTAATTTCAGAGTAGTGACGAGTATAAATATTTTTAGATATCTGAAACGACTGTAATGTGATATGAAAATATCTGTGATTTCCATTGGTGACAAAGTCACAGGTACCACTAATACTTTTACAGTTTGTCACCTACATTCACAACGGGAGGAAATGCTAAATTTCACTTGGAGGTTAGCAAAAATAAAGATGTAATTTTTTTTTCTGTTCAAGTTCACAGACCTCTGAATTCTATCCCCTGGGGTTTAAGCAGCTCAGTTGTAAGGCAATCTACACAGTGTGTGGCATGCTCTGTAAATGTTCTTTAGGGTAGCTGGTTTGAGCTATGCCAGACTCTGCCCCCCAGACACAACAGGGCCCAAGGTTTCGCCTGCGTGCCATTAGGAGTCCTCTAGGGGAGGGGTTTGAGCAGCCCTGCACCCATCAGGGGCTCAGGGAGGGATGTGGGTTATGCAAAGCTGTTAGGTGAGTGAGGGAAGCTCTTAAAGTTAATCCAGAAGCTTAGGGCTGGAAGAGGGTTAAGCCCCAGCTAGATGTGCACTCAGGCTGTCTCAGCTCAAAACAAGCTGTGTCCTTCTGCGCATTAGCTGCGTCCTCGACCACTCTGCAAAGGAGCCCTTTCAAATCCTGCCTCCTTGACATCTCCACTGTGTGGTTTATTGGCATCTCAACCTTATGTCCAAATGGAATTCTATTTGCACACAAGCCAGTTTCTCTTCAGTTTTCCCAATGTCATTAAATGGCAAACCCTTCAACCAGCTGCTCAGAGGAAAACTTGGGTTTCCTCTTGCCCTCACCCCCACATTCAAACCATCAGCCAGTCCTGTCCACTCCCTCTCCAAAATACAGTGCTCTTCTCTCCATCTCTGCTGTCACCACACTAGCCCATACTATCACCACCTCCTACCTAGGCTTTTACAGTGCTGCCTAACAGGACTCCACTTCCATACTTGCCCATCCCACCCCAAGTTCTTCCTCTACATAGTAGCCCAAATAATCTTCAAAAACTGTAAATCAGATCATGTCACTCACTCCCTACTCAAAACACTCCAAAGATTCTCCTACTGCACTTAGAATGAAATCCAAACATCCAGGGCTTAAGAAGGCCCCTACCTATGTTGCCAGCATCCTCTCTGGCTACTTCCTTCCTTGCTCACCATGCCCCCAGCATCCTGGCATTCTTTACATCAGAGCTCAAACTAGTCACTGCCCCAGGGCCTTTGCACAAGCCATTTTTTGCATGACTGGCTCCTTCCTGACACTTAAACCAAATGTCACCTCTTCAGAGAGGCCTTCCCTGACCACTCACTATAAAGTGGCCACCCTTCCCCACTCTGGCACACTCTCCATCACATGGCTGCAACTAACTTCTTCATGACCCACATCACTGTCTGAAATAAATGTGACCATTCTGTTGATGTGTTTGTTATCTGTCCACCCCCCACTTGAATGGAAGCTCCTGATTGCTGGGGACTAGTCTGTGTTGCTTCCTACTCTACGTTGGCACATAGTAGGCACTCTTCAGATTTTACTGAGCGAGCTTATTTTGTATGTGAAATGGGCTGGGCTCTGGACGGGCACTTGACATGCCATCCTTACAGCTGCTATTCTTTCCCTTTTACAGAAGAGGCAACTGAGGAGGCCCAATGAGGTTCCCCAGCTGGTTGAGCACTGTCTAACCCCAAAGCCAGATCCTTTATCACTGCATCATACTCTTTAAAAAAAATTACCCCTTCACCCACCCCCATCCTCTCCAAAAGTCATCCCCAAAGAGAAGACAAGGAAAGATGCAGAGGTATAGGGCTGAAGTGATGGCATCCCAGGCCTCATGATGCTGTGACCTCCTCCTGCTCAGAGGCTGTTCCCCTGCTGGACGGCTCTGCCCACGGAAGCTAGCTGGCAGGGATGTGGCATCCACACCTGGACTCACATTTGCCTGCAGCACCCTGGAAACTCCCCATGGCTCCTTTCTCCTCAACTGCCTTTTCTGGGCCTCTAATCTCCAGATCAGGTTTCCAGAGCTGGGGAGTGTCCTCTGCTTAGGAAATTCTCCAGTCAACACTGGGGGGAAGGGGGAGACCTACCTGAGAGGCTGGAGATCTGGAAGCCAGAACCACAGAACCCCAGATAGGAAAAGACCTTGACAGCCATTCAGTCCAATCCTCCTCCTTATGCTTTAAACAAACAATAGCTACAAGTACCTCGTGGGATAGGTTCCCTTTTAGCTCCATTTCACAGATGAGGAAACTTGAGGCCCAGAGAGGTTTGCTAACTTCCCTTGGAGACACCCAGCTAAATAAGTCATTGAGCTGGGATGGGAACCCAGAAAATCTGACTCCCTAAGCCGGGACATTTAACCTCGTGCTAGAATAAGAACAAAACCCTTTTTGTTTCAGAGCCCCGCCAAGGGAGGCACAGGTGCCAGAATTACAAAACAACACAGTGAATGGGGCCCTTAGATAGACCTGGCTCTAACTCTCCTATTTTCCAGGGGAGGAAACTGAGGTTCAGAGTTGGAAAGTCTCTGACTGCCCCTTTGACTGCATCAAGCTGCCCCTGGTAAACTCCACACGGCCCCGACACAAGGCCAGGTGCGCAGGCGGCACGCATTGGTTGGGGGGTGGGGGGGTGGGGGGCGGGGGGAGTGACCCCTACGAAGGACCCACTCCAGGAGCGAAGGACCCACTCCAGGAGCGAAGGACCCACTCCAGGAGCGCACTCCCCTGGAGCCCGCATTCCAATCTGGTTACAGCAGGAAGGGCAGGTGCTCGGCAGACAATGCGCCATCCTCCATCCGTGGTGGGCAGGAGGCAGCTGCTGTGCGGGAGCTTGCCTTAAACAGAACTCCCTGTTTCCATTTTAGCCCTGTTGCCATGGGATGGTTCTGGCTGGGACAACAGCCTCCTTATATAGGGCAAAGCAGAAATCCTTGCCCCCCTTCTCCTAACACAAAGGCAATGGACACAAAAAAAGACAAAATAAGCAACTGCTCTTTAGAGGCAAACACATCTCTTTGCCATTTTACTGCTTAGAGAATTTTGCTTGTGTGTGTGTGTGTGTGTGTGTGTGTGTGTGTGTGTGTGTGTGCGCGCGCACACACACACATGCACGCATGAGCATGCGTGCAAGCCACAAAACAGCAAATCAGAACAAAGTGCTCTGGCCTGGGTTTGACACTGAGAGCTGCCACCATCTGCTTCCAAGGAAGTCCCCTTGCCTCCCCGGGCCTCAGTTTCCCCATATTGATATGCAAGAGTCAGACTAGACAGTGTCTAACATCCTTCTTGCCCTTAACATTTTATAATTCTATGAAATCCAGACGATCTGAAAACTTTTCCATTCATTAAACACCAACACGTGAGGGACAACACCATCAGCCAGTCTGTCTGGAAATCCCTCCCCAAGAGACTTTACTCCTCCTGGGGTTGCTCTAACACAGGCGGATTTTTCTTTCTTCTTTTCTTTTTTGTTGGGGGGGGGGTGGGGGGCTGCACCGTGCGGCATGCGGGATCCTAGTTCCCCCGCCAGGGATCAAACCCGTGCCCCCTGCAGCGGAAGCAAGGAGTCTTAACCACTGGATCACCATGGAAGTGCCCAGGCTGAATCTTAACCCTTCCTTGATAGCTCAAATCATCAGGTGTTGGCCACCTTTTTCTGTAAAGGGCCAGATAGTATTTTAGATTTTTGATCTATACAGTGAACTACTCAGCCCTGGAGTTGTAGTATAAAGCCACAGACGTGTGAACAAGTAGGCATGGCTGGCTTCCAATAAAACTTTATTTTCAAAAACAGGCAGTGATTGGATGTGGCGCTCAGGGCCTTAGTGTGCTGACCCCTGGGACCATCATCTTAACCATCACCCCCTCCACGTGGTCCTCTGCTCTGACACAGTGCTGCCCCTCCTCTCAGGGCTCTAGTGTCTTCAGAGCTTCTGGTCTCTGCCCTTTGCAGTCATTGCTTCTTGGGCAGTTGGGTGCTTGGCTGACATGTCTTCCTGCTGTGAGTCTGCTGTCTTCGAGAAGTTCCACCCCTCTCTGCTTAGGTACTACTTATAATCTGCAGTGGACTGGTCAACCAGATCTCAAAGCTGAAGGCTCTATCTGAGACAAGAATCAGTGGGCTCTGAAGGAGACTTGTTTGGGGAACAGCAGTACCTGGTCCCTGTGATAATGATTTTGGCTACCAAAGGCTCTGCAATAGACTCCAGACTGTGTAGGCTGCTGGACGATGTGTCTGAAGGCATGAGGAAACCGGGATGTGATGTGTCCCCACAAACATATGTTGCATGGGTGCCAAGTGAGGCAGTTCAAGGGCATTCTTTTAAACAATGGGCTACTTACACTATTATTAACAGCGCAATGGGATTTTTGGAAGACAGAGGGTGCTCGAATGAACCAACTTCCTTCTGTCTTTCTCCTGGACTTGTTGATAGAACCACTTGTCCCTTCTGACAGGAAAGCATCTCCTATGAGTCAGGGGCTCCTCCTGGCAGGCAGAAACCATTCCCCTGCCCAAGAAGAGCTTCCCCACCTTCTCCACCCAGTTCTTAGGGAGGCAAAGAGGAAAGAGCAGACAACAGCAGCTGCCCCTGCAGGCTTTTTGCGGGGGTGGGGGAGTCACCCAACCAGCAACCCCAACTGCAAGGGCAGGGAGGGCCAGAGGGATGGAGGACACACCCACCACCAAACCCAGTGACCCGGGCTCTGATTGGAAGTCTGCGGTCACTGCTGGTTTATCTGCATGTCTCTGTCCTCTTTGCTGGGGTTTATACAGAGGCCAACAGTGCAAACTGCAGAGGGGACTCAAGCACCCAAGAATGCAGATGCTTTAATTAATCAATATGACTAGGTACACCAAGTCTGTGTTCCATTCTGGTTCTTATCCTTCATCAGCAGATTCTTTAAGCCTCACATCAATCCTTGAGGTAGAAATTAATGGTCCATTTTGCAGATGGAAAAACTCAGTCACAAAGGCTGTTACAGAGAGGCAAAAGTAGTGCAGCCAGCCAGGATTCGACCCCAGCTCTCTAGTGGCAGTGTCTCCATAAAGTCACATTCCTTAAATGACACTCAGACTCCGAGTCCCATCCCTACTCCATCCCCAAAGTGGGATGAATTCATTCTGGGAGGTGGTCTTGGCCTTTCTCTGTAGTAAGAAAGGCCAGCTCCTCCTCTGGGGAGCTGCTGTGAAGAGTGAAGGAGTGAGGACCCCACGTCTTAGAGGTCCCAAGAAGGTAGACTTCTCTGCCTCCCCCTGTACCCATCCCATCCCTGAAGGATCAGAAATCTCCCTCAGGAGACCTGGAAGGACTCTCCATGCCAGACCTATTTGCTCATTCCCGTTTTACAGCCTCCTGCCCTGCCCCTCCCCACCCTTTACTCCAAACACCCTGAATGGTCCTACCTCAGCACCTTTGTACATGGTGCTCTATCTTCCACCACTCCACCCGCTCCCCCTTCCCTAGTACGATCACTCTGTTCTCTTCAAAACCCTGCCCTCCCAAGTCTTGCTGGAGGACACCATCTGCCCAGCTCACATCCCTCTGTGGCTTTAGCATCACTTCCCCGTGGGGAGGCTTTGAATACAAGGTCAGGGGATTATGATGTGTGTCCTGGGGTCCCCTGGGGCCAGCAGGTGCTCATTCATCCCATGTTTGTCGAATGAGTGAAACTTTTATAGATGTATCCTTTTATATTTAAACAGAAAAACCACAAGGCACTGGGATAAGGTCCCTCATTATCTTAATCTGTAAAAGGCTGTAAAACAGGGGAAGGGAGCTGCCAGACACCAGGCCAACGAGAGTAGCTCTCCTTGTCTCCTCTACTCATTGGGCCTTGGGCAGAGAGGAAGAAAGTCCTACAGTGGAAAACTAAAACTCCCTTCTAGCTCTAATACTCGCTAATTACCATTCATTCTGCAGAAATTGACTTTTTCTATAAAAGACTAGCCTCTCCAGGCAATGAAATCACATAATCTCAGCACCAGGAGATCTGCACGGGGTCGGCTCACCAGCGCCAACACAAGCAGGCAGTCTCTGGAGCCCCTTGCACACCAACAGGGATGGGGAGCTCACGAAGAAGCAGAGGGTCATCTCTAGAAACTTTTAAGCGAGAGTTTTGCAGGGGGGTCTTGCAGGGTCTTTCACCTCCCCCAAGAGTTGAAGGTGGGGTGGCTGAGAAAGGGGAGTTAAGGAGAAACCTAATAGAATCAAAGGATATTCTAAAGAAGGACTCAGTATTTCTCAAGGTGGTTCTCTGACCACCTGCTGCAGAATCACCTGGGGAAGCTTGTAAAAAGGCAAGTTTCCTGGGCCTTACCCCAGAGGCCCTGAATCCATCTCTGGGGAAGACCCAGGAATCTACATTTTAAACAAGCTTCCAAGTGATGAAGCAATCATTACTGTCTACTGTCCAGATTCCTGCCCCAGCCCAGGAATCTGTATATGTCACACATTACCCATGGATTGCCAGGTCCCACTGCACAGGTGGAGTCACTGAGACCAACTCCCAACAGAAGGGAATGCACCCAGAGTGACTGACAGGAAAGCAAATCCTCTATAAGCTTTGTCACTCATTTCTTTATTTCATCAGGTCTAAAAACAAGGGCACTTGTATACTTCCAGATGCCTCATCCTAGAATCAGAATCTCTTCCGGTTGTGCTCCTTTTATTATAACTTCTAAGCCTCCAAGGCCCCCAGGAAATGCAGGCTGCAGATCACCTCACCCTGGATTTGGCTGGATGGGGGCTGCGGCAGGATAGACGGGGAGTACAGCTGCTGGCTGAGCGAATGTATCGGGAAGAGCTGGCGGAGACATGCAGGGGTGAGGAAAGAGGCACCCCCAGAGGGGTTATTGAGTCCAAAGTCTGGGGGGCTGAGGGTGTGGGTGGTAGCTTTTACCTGAGAGAGGAGAACTTGCTCAGAGCTGACCAGGGCATCATAATAAATGATGCTGCAGAAAAGAAGTCCTGGTGGTCTGCCCTGTCCTGAGAGGGGCAACCCATGCCCACCATTTCAGGTCCCTTTAACCTCTGCACCGCTCCCTCCACCATCACCCATACTGAGTATTTAATATGTTACCAAGCACAGCCCTTACATTATCTCATTTACTCCCTACAATAATCCTACACAGTAGGTATGACTACCACACCTATTTACAGGTGAGGAAACTGAAGCTCAGAGAGGTTAGGTAACTTGCTCAAGGTCACCCAGCTAGGAAGTGGTAGAGTCAGGAGATGAACCCAGGCAGTATGACTGGAGATCAGGGGCAGACTTGTAGATTTACACTGCTTCCCCTTCTTAACCCCCAAAAGGTCTTAGAAAGGTGTCATTGAGCCGTGAAGGGTTCACACATAGACCATAGCAACCTCTATGGGTCTTAATGAGAGAGTAGACATGTGAGGCATTTCCTAGCAAGAAAAGAATTAGAGGTACTGCTTTAGGTAATCCCTTTCAGGTGCACTGCACTTTACAGTTTACAGTGAGAAGCATCATAATGCATAATAAAGGGATTCAAAGCAGTGACATCATAACCAGGCTGCCTGGGTCTGAACCCTACTCCCAGAGTTATGTGATCTTGAGCATGTGACAATGTCTGCACCTAAATATCATTTCATATAAAATGAGGATAACAATAGTAGCTACTTCACTGAGTTATTCTGAGGATTTAATGAGGATATAAGTAAAGCACTAGAACAGTACCTGGCCATAAAAAGTGTCATGTAACTGCTTGCTGTTATAATAAGTATGATAAAATGATCTCACATTTATTACTTCATTTGATTCTCATAACAGCCCTGCTTGGTCCACAGGACTGGATCATTTGTCCCAATCTGCAGATGAGAAAAGCGAGCTTCAACAGGGAAAATGAATTCCACAAGGACACACAGCCAGCATCGTAAGTCTCAATGTACCTCCTAGGCAAGTCCCCATTTTGCCTTTGCTTCTCTTTTGAGACCTGAAGTTGCCTCCATTTGTTCTGTTGACTGATATCTAAAGTGAGAAAGCTAAAAAAACAAAAAAAGACAGGAATGTCTACCACACAACAAACATGCCACCACTTTCAGTGCCTTTGCCCATGGCAGACACTGCTAATCAATCATAGGCCTCTTTCCTACTGAGCCTGAGCATAGATTTGGACTCTCCAACACAGTACTCTTGACAGTCATTACCAACTGATCACACATGGTAGCTGATCAAACCTTTCATTGTGTAGACAGAACCTTCTGTTCAAACTCAGATTATTTCCAAATTTAAGTATGATTGGGAGACAGGGGTACCCATAGCCTAGCCACATTACTACATATGTCAACCTCCCTGCAGATCCTTCTCATAGATTATAGTGTCCCTGTGAGTAGAATGTGGTCACAACAGCATCCACCTTTCCCTACATCCAAGAAACTGCTCAACAAGGATGCCTTGCTTACAGATGACCCTACAGCCTCACCATCATAACTGGCAATCATGTCAGCTATTGGGGGAGGCATTTGACATCAGCAGGTCTCCTCTGTGTGGTTATGGACACTGGTGAAAGGTATGGTAGGTAATTAGCTACTAATCCTATTTTAAAATCCCAACCTGGAGGACAATTTTGTTTTTAATGTAAAGTGGAGCAATTCAATGGGCACAAGGGTTTTTATCCCTCCACCATCTCTCTGGAGAACAATACATTCCAATGTTGGATCTCATGGGTCAGTGACGCTGAACCCACATACACACTCTTGCTCCAGAGGTGGGCCCATGACCCAGTCCTGGGCAGTCAGAGAGCCACACTCCCAGACATTATTACTGGCTCAGGGCTGAAAATATACCCCCCAATCTAGACAATGAGAGTCAGCCCCAGGATGTTAGCTGGTGCTATTGGAAAAGAAATGCTCTCCTCCTATTGCAGTTGCTAAGCTGATCCATGAGAGGCCTTGTGGCCATTTTTTCAATTGACTGGGAAGAACCTGTATGAGAATGGAGCCCCAGTAAAGGAAAGCTGAGTTGAGAGATGGTGCTTCTGGATCAAACTGAACCTGAACCCCACGTTTCCAGTTATGGGACCCAATAAATTCCTTTTTGGGGGGTGACTTTGAGTCAGCTCTCTTTCATTTATAACCATAACAATCCTAACAGTTGAATACTTACATTCTGATGTGGGTAGAAAAGATCTCCAGCGGGCACATGGCCCCTGCAGCTTCTCTCACCCATGCCATAGCTGATAAACTGGGCACGCAGAGAGGAGCAAGCCTGTGTTCTCTAACATGCATGTTGGGGTAAAATTTTAAAAGTTTGAGAATCACTGAGCTTAACTCTGTGGTTTCCTACTTATGTCTCTTTTCTACTCTAGGTACCTAATAAAATTGATGAGGCTTGAGCCAAGGGAGTTAACAGTCTGCTTCAGAGGCCTGGAAGGCAATTTTGCTTCTATTGGCAGAGGACCTTTCTTCATTCGTTTGTTCATTCATTCCTTTATTTATTTCACTGACATTTACTACTGTTTGATGGTCTCCACTCCAACCCTCTGAATTCTCCTCCAACCCTCCTGCTACCTAAGATATTCCTCCCCTGAGCGTCTCAAATTCCAGCTTCTGCAGTCTGCAGCATGCATGCCGCTGGGGTTAGACATAAGGCCACCCTGTGACAGGGTGTCCAGGAAGACTTCGCTACTGCCCCTGGGGCATCTTCTCATCAACAGTGGTTGTCAGGGGACTTCCCTGGTGGTCCAGTGGCTAAGACTCCGTGCTCCCAATGCAGGAGGCCCGGGTTCGACTCCTGGTCAGGGATGCCGCAACTAAGAGTCTGCATGCCGCAACTAAAGATCCTGCACATGGCAACGAAGATCCTGCATGCAGCAACTAAGACCCGGCGCAACCAAATAAATAAATAAATATTTAAAAAAAAAAAAAAAAAAAAAAGAATGGGTGTCGGGTTTGGTCCTTGGCTTGCCTTTGCTCTAAGCCCAGCCCAGCCCAGCCCAGCCCCTTGGGCAGCTAACCTCGTAGATGTGAGGGGAGGGTCAGCAAATGATTCTATACTCTGACCTCATTTAATGCCAACCTGAGTTGGGGCACCACAAGCCCCCGACAGTCACAATGCTCACCACAGCAGGCTCCACAGACACATCTGAACCACTTGTGTGACACCACCAGGAGACCAAAAGGTCTTTACGCTGTGTGTAGAGAGGGAGACCGGGATCTCAGGAGAGGCAGAGTAGAGGGCAAATGCACAGCGGTCTTTCTATAAATACTTGGCACTAAAAGTTAAGGGGAGAAAAAAAGAACTTTTCTTAATGATCAAGATTTGTGAGTCATTTGAACTGCCACGTTCCATCATCAGGTTGTAAACTAAAAAGGAGGGGCCCCTGTTTTTTGTGTGCTTACTAAGTGTCAGGCACTGCACTGTCTCATTTGAGAGGGCAGGAAGGAGTATCTCCACCTCCTTCACGACGAAGAAACCAAGGTTCAGAAAGATCACCTGCCCAGCAAGTGATGAAAGCCAAGATTCAAATCTGGGTCAGTATGGCTGCAAAGTCCATGCTATTAGCCTCTTTGTCTTTTTTCTGTCCTACCTTTAGAACTGGAATGGCCCTCAGATGAGGGAGTCTGGTCCAATCCCTGTTGTACAGATGGGAGACTGAGGCCCCAAAGGAAGAGGCCTGCCTGGGATCTAGGGTCCTTGCTACCCTGGGTGGGGCTTCTCTCTAGGCTCCTGAACCCTGAACACCAGTATGGAGAAAACCTGTCGTCCTGAGAGTACATACACTTTCTTCTTTCCCGAACTGTCATTTCAATGCTAACCTGAGCCATGCTTCTAGGGATATAGCAGTAATAGAAAGACGGGGTCCCCACCATCCAGTCAGATGGTGCCCCAGATCAGTGCCCAGGCAATTAGAACACAAAGAGAAGGAACTGAGAAAAGTTCAGTTGGCTGGAGTGAGGGTCAGGGGCCCCAAGAGGGATGATGGGGAAGCATCCTGAAGGACTTCTAGGCCATGATGGGGAGGTTGGCCTTTGCCCCAAGATCATGGGGCTCCACTGAGAAGATTTCTGCAGGACAGTGACAAGATAGCTCTGTGTTCTGGCTGCCACGTGGAGATGGGGACAAAAATGGCAGCAGGAGGCCCAACTGGGTGGCTGTCCCATAGGCCAGCATGACAAAGTGGCTGCTAAGTGGAAGGAAGTAAAATGAAGAGAAGCGAATGGATTGGACTGATTGTTTGCCAACAGGGCAAAATGGGGCAGATGGGCTGACTGGTCATGACAAATTCCCATTATAATCCTGCTGGTGGCTGTGCATCTCACTGGAAATTAACTCATGGACTTCTGGGGTGTTGAGTGTGGCAGGAGGGAAAGAGACGTGTCCCAAGGTTGAGGAAGGCCTGAGTGGGCCATCAGTGTCTCTCTCTCTCTCTCTCTCTCTCTAATTCCCATGTGACACTGATACTGTGACCCAGGAGTTGCGATGCCCATCCCAGAATCTCTGCCCTAAGCACCTTGACCTTCTGTCCACCCTGCGAGCTTGGAACCACTGGCCAGGACAGCCCCACCAGCTGCCTCCACACAAGGCCTTTCTTCCCTTCCTCTTTTCTGCCCCCCTCCCCACCTCTGTCCCAGCCAGCACTTGGCAGCCCCCCAGAGGCCTGCTGGGAATCAGGAGAGAATGTTGAGCATCTGGCCAGAGCCCAGGCCAGCTCTGTGGGTTCACATTAGGGCACCTGCTAATGTGCAGGACTCTAGGGCAAGGCACGCCATCCCGTGATTGGTTGGTGAGGCCAGGCATCAGGGCCATCCCAGCACCCAGGGCCGCGTGACCCCAAATCCCAGCTATAAATAGGTGAGAACCTGTCTGCCCATACCCAGCCTCCCCTCCCTCTTGGCGAAGAATGAAAGGGCGCCTTGAAAAGGTGCAGAGGCCCAAATACCCAGCTCAGCTGCTCTGGACCCAAACCTTCTGCGGATCTCAGGGAAAATACTCCATCCTCTAGAAATCCAGGGATCTGTCAAGCTCAGTCCCCGCTCAGGCCACATCTTGCTTCCATCCTCAATAACAATCCTGGTGTAGTTACTGCTTCCAGCCCCCAGATTTCTGAGTCATTTGGGTCACACTTTAATATGCTGCTACCAACTAGGCATTCATTAGGAAGTCACGGCCTGGGGAGAAGGGTGCATGCGTGCTTCGGTCTTTGCAGCAATGTTTATTTATTTATTTATTTATTTATTTTATTTTATTTTTTGCGATACGTGGGCCTCTCCCGTTGCGGAGCACAGGCTCCGGACGCGCAGGCTCAGCGGCCACGGCCCACGGGCCCAGCCGCTCCGCGGCACGCGGGATCTTCCCGGACCGGGGCGCGAACCCGTGTCCCCTGCATCGGCAGGCGGACTCTCAACCACTGCGCCACCAGGGAAGCCCAGCAATGTTTATTTTTTAAAGCTTCTTTACGGCTTTGAGGATATGAGACCAACACTCGCCCCTTACCTTACACAAAAGGAATGGGCCTTACCCAAGGTCACATAGTAAATGGACAGCAGAGCAGGGACCAGACTCCCAGGCCAGAGCTCACCACAGCCCCGAGGTGATCATGAGCCTCACTCGCAGCCCAGCACCACTCGGGTTTTTGCTTATTCCATGCCAATGGCCTGGAGTGCCCTTCTAGCTTCTCTCCCCTCCGTCTTGGACTCGGCCCACTACCACCTCCACCAAGAGGCTTTCCCAGACATTTAATTTAGTCCACAGCTGTCCTGGCCCCCACTCCCCACCAATGCAAACACTTCCCTTAATGCATTTACTGAGTCACTTGCTTGGCACTGACCAAGAATGACATTAGTAATTATTTTCCTTTACTTAGGTTTAGCTAAGAGTCTATCTCACAAGGCAGATATAAGTTAGCAGTAGCTATCATCGTGTGGGTAAGGATCTGCAGGAAAGAGTATGGTGACTGATTAGTGATGTCTGCCCCGGCCAGACAAAATGTCAGCACTCGTGCCAGCTTTTGCCATACCTGCTTTAGTATCTACTCTTCACTCTGCTGCCCCCAAAGACTCAATTCCTTAAGGCAGAAGCTCACTATATAGATCAGTCAGCTTGAGCTATGAGAACAGGGGTTCTCCACTCCCTGCCCACCACCAAACATCAGCACGGTGGTAAGCAGACAGCACAGAAGGGGGGCAAAAACTGATAATTATCCCTTGCTCACGTCTGTGGCTGTACCACACAAAGGACTCCACAGCCATCACCTCGGCTAACCTGGACAACAAGGCTGAGAGGCAGACAGGTATTCGCTCTCCTTTTCACATAAGGAAACTGAGGCACATGGAGGTTAAGTGACTGTCTCTGGGTCACACTACAGGTGTCGGACCTGAACCCAGGTCATAGAATGGCAGCCAACCAGAACCAGCAAGCCATAAAAAGGAAAGAAATTGGGTCATTTGTAGGACATGGATGGACCTAGAGACTGTCATAGAGAGTGAAGTAAGTCAGAAGGAGAAAAACACACATCGTCTACTAACGCATATATGTGGAACCTAGAAAAATGGTACAGATGAACCGGTTTGCAGGGTAGAAATAGAGACACAGATGTAGAGAACAAACGTATGGACACCAAGGGGGGGAAAGTGGCT